>NW_017728914.1:22207435-22231582 GCF_001723895.1 Crocodylus porosus
CCACCGTTTCCCTACCTGCTGCCCGGAGCAAGTGCTGTAGCATGGACACAAGGAGGAGCTGCTGGAGGCCGGGGAAGCCAAGCAACTCCCCTGGTGGCTGCAGCAGTAGCAGTAGTGGCCCCATCCAGAAGCTGTGCTTGCTGGCCAGGGCCAGAGCCGGGGCCCTCCCCGGCATGAGGGTGGGAGCAAAGTGCACTGGCTGGGTGGGGTATAATTAATTGGGGGGTGCCTGTGGGCCAGGTGAAATAGTTGGATTCAGCCCGCAGGCTGTATTTGGCCTGCCCCTGGTTTACAGGGTTCTTGGGAGCTATCATAGGAAATTTCATAGTAAAAATGTAGCCCAATCTGATATCAATTTCCTCTTAGAATAATGATGTGTGCTTTTATACTAGTGTGGTGTATATAAACTATCTATAATCCCTAAACCCAGCGTAGACACTGTAACAATTAAATGTAGGGTTATGATTCTGATCTTACTCACAATGAGTGTAGACCAGTTAACCATTGACTTCAAGGTGGTTTTACTATCATGAGTTCACAATCAAAACTGGTTTGTAGGATTCTGGTTAAATGTTTCTATATTATCTGACTCAACCTTTTCTTATCAGATACTCCTAAGCACATAGCAGCTTCTGGTCAGATCTATTCTTGAAAAATCAAACAATGACAGTATTTCAGCATCTGGCATATCGACTATGCAGGCTGAGGACAGTATAAATATCAGATCTACAGAGAATGGATTACAGTAAATTCATTCCTTTGACAGATTTATTTTAGCATGCAATAGGTATGCCTTGCCGTGGACATCTGCACTTTTTTGACCATCAGCATTTCTGCAATTCTGGTTAAAGATTAAGGTTTTGAAATGCAGAGCCGTTCCATTGTATTCAGTGTGAGCACAGGAATCATAATTGACTCATTTGGCTTCAGTGTAGATATCTCATTCACATCAGTGGTATTAATTAACTAAAGCTCATAAAATCATGTCTTATCACAATTGTAATACAGCAAAATGCATTAACGTGTATTGCTTACATTAGTTACATCTCTCAAAAACCAAGTTCCTACAGCATTTAGCAAATAATAGCCTGAATATTCAGTCTAATTGATTATAATTTGATGCATACTTTTAAATAGCCAAAGTCTTTTTTTCTTTAATGAGACAATGTCATTTCTTAGAAGAAAGACTGTAAACATTTCTTAGAGAGTTTGATTGTAATGAGCACATTTATTAAATAATATATTATGATCCAGAGTACTGCTACAGGCAAAGTACAACTTCATGTATAATTATGTGTCTTCCTTCCCATTAAAATAAGGATTTTTTTAATAGTGTTGTTCAGAGAACCTCATCTTCTAAGGAAAGGGGAATTTCATGTATAGAGGAATTTAGACTTAACAGTAGTAGAATCCAGCACTATGTATTATAATGCTTTTTCCCTGCTAAACAATGATTTGATTTTTAAAAATCCACTGTGTTATAAATAAAAATGTTTTCTGTTGTCCACTGAGGACTCACTGTATGGATGCAGTATTTACAATTAGGGTGTTTTGGACAAGCTGCAGACATCCAAATCTTCCTTTTGGTGAAAAGGTCTGTATCATTTGTCTGTAGGGCGTGGAGCCTTGACTAAAGAAAATGGGTTTCTGTTCCAAGCTCTACCAGTAGTCTGTTGGGAGATCTGGGGCAAGTCATTTCATCCCAGTATATGCCTCAGTTTCCCCATCTTCAGTGTTACTACCTTTCAAAGTACTTTAAAATCTGTGGATAACAAGGGTTAAATAGCAGCAAGGTATTTTTATTTTTTGTCACTTCCATTTGATAATTTTCCTATGGGACTTTGCTTTAGCAAGGGCTGCAATCCCCCAGGAAAGAGAGCTAAACCAAGAGCTCATAGTGAGGAAAAAGGGAGTATATTTTTTTAACCAGGCCATTATTCATTATTATTACAGCTGAAACGTGTCCGAGAAGCTGAAAAACAATGCAAACCTCTCCTGGAAAGGAACAAGTGCCTCACCAAGAGAAACGATGAATTGATGTTGTCCTTACAGCGCATGGAGGAAAAACTTAAAGCTGTCACTAAAGAAAATGTAGAAATGGTATTGAATGTAGAATGCTATTGAACACCAGTCAAGGACTGTGCGTGTGTGTGCGCATGCATGTGTGTGTGTGTGCATGTGTGTGTGCATACATATGTTCACCCACCCCAGGACTTTGATATGGTCTTTCATAAATTAAATTTGGTACTGTTGGACTGATAGTGTAGCCATCATGGTGCAGGAATTATGGAGACTGATGAACCTGATGAAGAATATCTTGTATTTGAAAGCTTGTCTAACTTCATCCTAGCCATGCAGGTGGTCCAAAAGAAGATATCGCCCACCCACAAAAATCCTTACTTCTCATATACATTAAATTTGTAATTCAGGCAATTGTGAACATACTTCTATGTGGGCATAGCTAGATGCATGTGGAAAGGTGGGCAGGCAAACTTGATGGAAGAGGCCATAAATTTCACCTCAAATATTGGTTCTGTTGTACCTGCTATTTCTTTCTTTCCACACTGGAAAAGCTTTTCTGTTTATAGATTTGTTAAATGAAATCCTTCTGGATTTATAAGGCTTGTATTTGACTCTCATTCATTTAGGAGTTTCTGGTATTAATACAATGGAGATCTAATGCCATTGACTACAGTTTCAGCAGATAGGTGCTGAGAAGATGTCCCACACATGGCACATTGATGGATATCATCCCTGACCCATGATACCTACTACACTTGTCTTGAGCAGGCTGACTGCTTTGTCATTTTGGTTCTATCAGACTACTAATTAAGATGAGTCATTATGTATGCAAGCATAATTTGACGTGCAGCTAATCAGACATTGAAGCCTAGGACTTCGTAACTAATCCACAGTCTCGAAACAACAGGTGAAATATATGTAGACAACAGCCTAGAGCAGGGTTTTTCAACCTTTTTTAACAAGCCTCCTGGTGGTAGCAGCTGGATATGGAGAGCCCCATCCCACCACGTCCGTTCGGCTGGGCAGTGCCCATGCGGCCCGCAGAGGGGAGCCACTGCCCTCACCCTCCCTGGCTGCTTCTGGGAGGTGGCAGTGCAGAGTGGTGGGTGACTGCGTGAAACCCCACTGCCCCACGTCTGTCTGTAAAGGGGTACCTCCTCGCCATCAGCTATTGGCTGAGGGCAATGACCCAGCAGCCAATCAGGACAGCAAGTTGGGGGAGGGGTGCGGGGGCAGGGACATGCCACGGTGTGCCGTGTGGAGCTGGTGGCACCTGACATGCCCTCCCCCTCCCCTGGGTAAGAGACAACATGTGGGAATGTGCCTAGGGGCACGTGTACGCCCAGTTGACAACCCCTGGCCTAGAACCCTTCTACACCTGTAGAATTACATGTCTCTATACCAGTAGATCGAGGAGCTCCATTAACTTAAAGAAATAGTTTCCTTATAGACAGCAATGTCAATGGAGGGGGCTGGGGGGAATGAGTATGATTGTGTATGTGCGATTGTGTGATTGTGTGTGTGCGTGTGTGCGCGCACATACCTGCACACAGAATTTAATTTCCTGACATTCAGTATAACTCTACAGTTAAGTGGTGCTAATGAGTAGTTAAGTCATGACAGTTTTGCAGTTGTATTGAAAAAATACAGACATTTTTTTAGGCAGGGGGAAGGAGAGGAGTTATGTCCAAAGAGGAAGATTTCTGCTTGTTTGTTTTTAAGCTCTGAATCTGTTCATTTCCTTTCTATTATTTTATGTTATTACCGCAGAGAGAAAAAATGACATCACACCCTCCTCTAAAGAAATTAAAATCTCTCAATGACCTGGATCAAGCAAATGAAGAGCAAGAAACTGAGTTTTTAAAGCTGCAGGTTATAGAACAACAGAACATAATTGATGAGTTGACAAGGGTATGTTAGACCATCAAGAATTAAAAGAATTTCCTAGATAAATAGTATCTCCATTTTAAGGCATACAAGATTTGAATGACTACATATGTTTTTATAATAATGTGTTGTTATATCTTATTATATTTTTTGAAGATGTATATATTATTTAATAGTGTGTGTATGTGTGCTTATACATACATATATACATTATACTATACCATTTATAATGTTTGTTTATATATAAAGATATTATAATGTATATATCCAGACTTGCTGTATATAGTGCTATACATACATGCATCTCTCTTTCTCTTTCTCTCTCTCTCTTGTCTGGATTTTAATATATATTTATATGTTAAAATCCAGACTTGATTTTTATGGCAAGCCTTTGGGTAGACAAGTTTCTTTGAGTAAATCTGATATCTTTTATTAGACTAACCCAAATAGTTGGAAAAAAATCTTCTTTGCAACTATTTGAGTCGGTCTAATAAAAGACATCAGATTTACCCAAAGAACCTTGTCTGCCTATGTCCTTAGACCAACACAGCTATAACCTATATACTTGTTGTATGGGTATAATTTGTATCATTTCATAGGCATGCATAATCTGTAATTTGATGTCTAACTCTCTCCCTACACTGCAATCCCACAGCATGCAAAAGAGCTTTCATAAACATACCCAAGATAACTTTAAACTAGTTTAACTAGCTCCAGTACAGACAATGTTGTGACTATAGCAGCACAGAGCTCCACATAGGATGCAAGGCCCTCTTTGGAAGCTGGACAAATATTTGGGTGCGTAGCCCACACTTAGCTCTTTGTAGGGTGCAACAGAGGTTTCATTCAATATCAGGCACCTATAGTGTTTCACAAACCAGTCTCATAAAATGAATGGGATCAGTAATATGGTTTCAAGATTCAATAACTTAGAAAAATATAAGCCTAAAACATATATAGAAGTTGTAGAATGTCTAATGCAACTAGATTTATTCCAAGTAGAATAAAGTTTCAGAGTTCTGTATAGGGAAGGGAGAAAGAAATTAGTTTTGCAGATGAAATTTGAGGCAAAAAGGTGTAAGGAAGACAGAAAAACAAAGAAAACAGTTCCAAATGTTGTAAGCAGGAGATAAAAAGGCTTTGGGTGTCTGGAGACATGCCGGGAGGCTGCTCCGACACGCTGTAATTACAGCGTGCCAGAGCCCACTCAATTAATTAAATCTGCTGGAGCATGCAATTAGTGTGCTCCAGCAGCCTCCGTGTCTCATGTATCAGTGTCCCCACACTTCAGAATGGAAGGTGGGGCGCTTTAACTATAGCTTGTTGGATGACCTTTAGCACCCCGCCACCTTTTTGAAGTGCAGAGACGCTGATACACAAGACGCTGGCAGCGCTTTAATTAGAGTGGCTGTCAGAGCCACTCTAAAGTGCCACCTCCACTCCCAGAGCACATGTAAACACGCTCTTTGTGCCCACGGTGACAAGACTGGTTCTAACAGATAGAACAGGAGTCCTAGCAAAGGAAAGCGTTCTCCCTTTCACTGTTCAGCTCCCTCTGTAACACTGTACGTTTGAATCTTGGGTACATTGAGGAGAGCAGATATTAGAATCCCCTTAAGAAAAATACAAACGATACTATTCTCCAGTGTGACACAGGATCCAATGTTGTTAGACAACTTTTCACTAGTAATTTGGTTGCAGCTCTTAATGTGAAATGTACCTTTCAAATATATTTGCATAATAATATGAAAGAAACATTCTAAAAAAGTCTTCTAAGACCTCTTTCCTACTTGGGACACGGTTGTGAAGTAATCAATAACATAGACTAATCTTTTCAAAAGAAGAGACACGTAAGTAGCACATCTGCAGACAGGGCAAATAGTACATTTCAAACCTGCTGGGCCCCAGCAAACTCCCAAAGGAAAGACTTCCATTTATTTCCATGGGAGATTGATCAAGCCCTATTGTTTAATAAATACACGTGGCAACGAGGCAAGTATCTAGGACCTCTTTTCAGACAAGGCCCTACTGACCTTAGAGAACAGTTTTCTGCTTGATGCACATTGAAATGGATCATCCATTTTCCCAAATGAACGTGAGTTATTTGGAGTCAGTGGAACTACACTGATTCACTGCACGACTGTGTATCTGAGTGTTTATGTCTGCATACAACTAGAAACTTTGCATCTAACCATTAACCTTATTTCTCAGGACAGGGAAAAGCTTATTCGTCGAAGAAAACATAAAAGAAGTTCAAAGCCCATTAAGGTAAGAGGAATAGTAGGTTATTATATAGTAATGCCAGTGTGCTTTTCAGGATAATATATCATGATTATTGCAACTCAACAACACCTTTGAGCACTCTCAGCAGTGGGGCTCATAAGAGTTTCAGTTTCTTCAGGAAAATGTTTTCAATCCCTATTTCTCCAAGATTTATTTGAAAATGCCCATTTTGTTTTTAGTGGTGGGTTTTTTTCCTTTATAGATCATATCAGATTTACTTGCCACCATCTTTTCCATAAATACCATTATCAAGGCCTGTAGAGATTTATCTATGTCCCTAGAGACTCTCCACTCTACCTGCTTCTGTCAGTTTATCCTAAGCCTTCAGGGCCAATCCTGACATCCTTATTGAAGTAAAAGTCACGTTGACTCTCATTTTTACAAACCGAAATCTCTGGCCTAGATCTTGAGATGCAGCTGAGCAGCACGGAGTTAATAACTCACCTCTGTAGATACATGCAAAGGACTTAGGCCACTGTTATATTGCCCTGATGCTGGGTCTTGTCTAGTCTAGTCTAGTCCCTTGGCATATTTTAGAACACCACCAATTTGAGCTGGAATAAACTAATCCCAATGTCACTGTCTACATGTGCGTTTAAGCATAGTAATTAACTACGCTGCCAGATACAGCTTGTATCTGACAGGATGGTCTGGCAGCACAGTAAATTAGTCTGCTGTGCCCTAATTGCTGTGCATGTGTGGACAGTGATGCTTTACTGCACAGCAAATGATTCTGCTGTGCAGTAAAACATCTTGTGTAGATGTGCCCCGTATGTCCATATTTAACTTTATTTCTACATAAATAAACCAGAAATTATCCCATGCAGGAGGATACAGCAGTGATCTTCATTTCTGAAAAATATATGTGCACCAGAATTTCTTGGCATCTTCAGTTCATCCTTCTGCATGACTCAAATTCTGGGAATTCATTAGAAGGCTGTAATCTGACAGCATTAAAAGAAGAAAAATGCTCTCCTGAAAATGCATCTTAAATACTCATTGATCAGTCTGTCTTTACCACTACCATGCTTTGTGCCAAGTCTTAAATGCTGAAATCTGTGTCCTGAAACCCAAACCTGCTGGTTAAGCAGCTCTGCAATCTTAGGATATAACTCAGAATGTTTCTTTGGAGTCATTAATTCAGTGAAACAGTGGGATATTAGACACTACACATCCAGAACACGTATTGTAAAAAACATTCTCTGTAAGTCAGTCTTTACCATAGTAGTGAAAACTAATAGGAAGTTTAATTCTCCTTTCCTTTATATTAGTTTTGTTAGTGTAAAGCCTTTCCCAAATACACACAAGTGTCAGGAGTAGAAGAATTATGCCCATTGTCTCTTTTTTGTATTTAATCGGACCCTATCCTCATGGGCCTAAATGTTGACGGTCTTGTTCTGAGCATTGTTATGTGATAGCAATGTATGAATTTATATCCTTCTAATGGGGTGAAGAAGGAAATGCTGTTCTCATTAATTTTCTGATATGAGTCAGATTCTCAAATAGTGCGGTCAGTACAGCTCCATTGACTTCACTGGAGTAAAGTGGTGTATACCAGCTGATGATTCGGACCTGTGCTTGAATCCTTCCAAACACATTTCCTGATGGGGATATAAGCCTGTTGTCATCCTTTCATGTCTTGTGGCTCTTTACATTTTTAAAGTGCTTCCTGATGTTTGTTGGAACTGATTTATTTTTTCCCAATATGCAAACCCATGCTATTTGCCTCCAGAAGATGTTCAGAGCTCCCTGTGTTTTTTTCCTTCTTTAGAGACATGTAGTGGATACAGTTTTCGGGTATGATGATGATTCTATGGACTCAGAAACCTCATCCATGGCCTCATTTAGAACAGACAGAACACCAGCAACGCCAGATGATGACCTGGATGAAGTAAGATTTCCTTTCCTCTCCACAATTTGAGCCAAACTTTCAAGAGCGTAGGTGATTAGAATCCCAAAATATTTCAGATGCTTAGATTCACAAGCAGTACTGAGCTCTTCTGTAAATGCTGCCTCAGTTGTATGCTGAGACCTTGAAACTCAAACCCTGAAGAATTTTGAAAATCTAGCTTCTAGAACCTAGGATTACTAATTTTGGATATGAATAAAAATAAATGAATATCCAAATAGCCTGTGACTGCTAAGCTCAGATGCTTTTCTAAACAGTACTTTTAACTGATAATAGTCTGGCCAACAAGCTCATCAGTCACTTCCATCAGGCAGGAAATAGAGCCCTGAGTCTGTTCCTTCGGGTATTTCCTCAAGTCCTGATTTACAGTTCTCCTTGAATGTCCAAAACACTATCCACTCCCATTTGATTTTGAGTCCGGGGGTTCTCAAGGTTGTCACTAGGCTCTTTTCATTAACTGACATCACAGAAGCATGTTTCCCTTCGTAATGAGCCACAGCTGCCTTTGCCTACAAATACCTTGAATGTCATCAAAGATAGTACATGAGAGCCTTCAGCACTGAAAGCAGAAACCTTATCACCTAAGCTAAAAAGATAAGCATTTTAGTAGTGAGATGCTAGAGGACTGTCCAGCTGCTAGGAAAATCCACTAGCAATGGTCAATCTCATGAACAAGTCTTTGTATCAAAAAATTAAAGATGCCAGTCATTGTAGAAGACACCGATTTCCCACAGTGTGGCAAGGAGTAGTGGAATTTTTTTTGTTTATCCTGGCTTATCTATCTGTGACCAAAGTAGCTAAATTTGAAGCAAAATTAACCCAAGGCCAGATTGGCCATAATCTACAAAAATATGAAACTACATGTTTCATTTAGGTTTCTAAACTCAACACCCTTATTACCACTGCAACACACGCATTTAAAAGCCATTTTACATCAATGTTGGTTGTCAAGACATGGTGAAACTATAGCCAGGAGTAACCATGAGAGCCCATTTTAGGCATTCCTTCCCTTTCCAGTGCTCCTATGTTTTCTTCTTACAAAGCATCTTCATTCTGTTTCTTCAGAGTTTAGCAGTGGAAGAATCAGAGTTGCGATTTCGACAGCTAACAAAGGAATACCAGGCTCTGCAAAGGGCATATGCATTGCTCCAGGAGCAGACAGGGGGCATCATAGATGCTGAAAGGGAAGCCAAGGTCAGTATTTGTCTGGGGGAGGGAAAGTATTTAGCAGAAGCTAGAAAGCAGAGCATACAAGCCTCCCAAAGGGAAAAGTGAAGTAACATCTAAGGAATCCGACCAGCATATTTGTGCAGTTTAATAGATGGCAGCATCACTCATTTGGCTGAGCCCATGTAAAACAGAAGATTATTAAAAATGAACACAATGGATCGACTTGTAAGATGCCTTCCTTCCACTGAGTCAGGAAACCCTTTATTGATGTAGACGTGTCCAAGTGGAAGATCCTGTATAGTGGCATGTACAATTCCTCGGGTTGTGCAGGTGGCCACACACAGGTTTTTCCAAGCACAGTGAATGTCTGTAGGTTTCTGGGAGATCAAGCATTGCACCCTTCTTTGAAAATACATTTGAGAGTCTTTCACATGGGGACATACTTTAGACAAAGTTGCAAATTATCTATTACACTAAATCTTCCAAACCTGAGTCTCTATCTATAATGTGGGGCCTGATAAATTTCTTCCTCTTAACTTTTGCCTAGCTCTTGTGACATCATTCATGGCAATGCCAAACAAATGCAGAAGGGCATACCATGCAACTAAGTAACACAGCAATGTTTTCACATGTCTTATGGGTGTAAATAATGACATAGGACTAGGCTATCTCCTGTGTCCAGTTTCTCATTGTTGAAAATCCCCTAAATACATTTCTTCTTTCTACTGTGTAATGATGTAACTGATTTTAATAGGCACAGGAGCAGCTCCAGGCAGAAGTCCAGAGGTATAAAGCTAAAATTGAAGATCTGGAAAAAACACTGGCACAGAAAGGACAGGTATATATTTTGCACTGGGCATGAACTTCTGCTTTTGTTGTAGCTAATCTCTGCTGCTGCGTATTCATGAAGCTGGGCCATCAGTGTTCCTGTTAGGCTATCACATTCGCATCAAGAATTTTGTAGCTATTCTGGACACTAACACAACCAGTGATCACTGAATTGTACTGAGGCAGAATGGGTAGGTCGAGAGTTTCTGGTACATACAGTGGGATTCGAGCACAGTTGTCCATTCAAGAGACTACAGAATTTTTAGTAGCAGTAGTTTGTAGTAGTCACTCAGAAAATAAGTCAAAGGACTTGCACCCTCTTCTTGTCGCACACACAGAGAAGTGGACACTTTGTAGTAACAATACGTTGCATTTCTACAATTTTAAGCCTGGTTTTATGCTGGTAGTATCTCATTTCATTGATTGCAGTGGCACTATGCTGAGTTTACACTGATGTAACAGATCAGAATCTGGCCCTTAATTTTCAGATCTTTACAAAGCTCAGTTACAGTTTAGCTAAAAATTCTTGTTGAGTGCAGGTATGGGGGTGCATCACTTCTGCCACGTTATAAATGAGTCTAGTGTGTCACATGTTAAAGGCTTCCTAGTTTTCAGGATGGAACAATTTAGGACGGCATGAAGAACATTGAAAAAAATCGAAACTGCGATGAGAACTTGGACAGACAGTAAGGTTAATACCTATATCCCTGTGAACTGTACCAGAGCAAATACAAATAATCAGGATCCAATTTTACAACCCACTAAGAGGATGCACAGTCACTAAAAACACTGTCCCTGACTTCATAATGGACATTATTTCAATATAGACTTTCAGGGAGGTATCAGCTTCTAATGAAAAAGCCCAGTGGATTCAACAGTGTTGCTGCTAAATAATAGACTATCATATTGCTATGAAATACAGCTGCTATAGAACATTTTACTACAGTATTTAAACTAAGCACTTGTGGCTTGTTTCAACAATCATGCTGAATTACATAATTCGTAGGCTAAGTATTGAAATAGTCACTTGATTCTTATTTATCATTGTTACTTTATCAAACAGGACTCTCACTGGGTAGAAGATAAACAACTTTTCATTAAGAGGAACCAAGAACTTTTAGAAAAGGTACGCTCGAAATCCTCAAAGGTTGGTTTTTAAAGAGGTGACACATTAAATACCTTCACATTCAGGATGTGCAATTTGGATTTGTGAATTTAATGAATGAACAGTGAGCAGGTTCTGCTTTAACTCCTTCATCTCCATTAATGAACTGCGGTTCTGTTTTTGTGGTACCCAAACCTGGGACAGAAACAGCCTGTTGTGTTGCATTAGGCTAAGCCTTTACCATGGCTACTTCAGGCAGGATATTTTAATCCTCTCTGTTCCTTGAGATGCTGCTTCCTCTCTGTTTCACAAAAAGATTCAGTGTTGTTATAATGACGGCACAAATCACGAATTCAAATATTTCTACCAGATAGAAAAACTGGAAGCAGAAAACAGCCGCTTACAACAGGAGCTTCAGGATGCACGAGACCAGAATGAGCTGCTGGAGTTCCGGAACCTCGAGCTTGAAGTAATGAACAGTCATTCCTCGCGGTGGGACCGGGGGCGCCAACTGAAAGCCAAAATGCCTGTGAATTGGACTTTGAATTTAAGCAAGGGATTACTCCAGTTTAAAATGAGTGTAACGGAATGGTGAATCAGGTGCAATATTTCTAACTAGCTGAAACCTGCAAAACATTTGCAAATTAAATTTTTATTGCAGAAGTGGCCCCAGGGGGCACCACCGCCATTGAGGAAAGCACCAGCGCCCCCCCCAGCTCAGGGGCTGTATGACCTGGCGGCAGCTTGCGTGGCAAAAAAAAGCAGTGAGGGGCCTGATGTTCTTTTTTTTCCTCCTGGAGGCTGCCTCCATCTCTCGCAGCTGGGAAGTGAGCTGCCACTGGGTTGTGCAGCCCCTGAGCTACACGGCACCCCAGTCCTTCCCTCCACAGGGGCGGCACCCCCTGGGCAGTACCCGCTTGCTGCTACCCTGCCCAGGCAGTCCCAGGGGGTGCCACCACCATGGAGAGAAGCACTGGGGACCCCTGCAGCTCAGGGCCCATCAGTAGCTTGTGCCTGGAGAAGTGGGCAGGCTCTGGGGAAAAAACAAAAAGGATCAGGCCCCTCATCGCTTTTTTTTTTTTCCTTCGGTGGAGCCTGCCCACTTTGCGGCGGGGGAGCCAAGTGCTTCATTCTAGCTCTGATTGGCCTGCAGATATGTTTGAAATGCCTCAGGATCTTCTATAATAACAACACACTTATTCTGTCTGTTCAGAGCACTCTGATTGGTTGTTTCAGTAAGCATTGTGATTGGCTGCCAAGACAACCAGAGTGCCCCAGACAAACAGAATAAGCCTATTATTATTATAGATTAGAGAAAGAAATGGCCAAAATCCCAGATCTCATAATATCTCCTGTATTTTATGAATGGTCAGGCCTAGGTTTAACCAGCATGCTTCCCCTGAGCCTCACATGGTGTCAAAAGCAAACGCTAATTGACTTGAATGGCATCCAATGGGCCTGTGCGAAGCAGTGAGTATTCGATTCAGCTTCGGATTCAACCAATTCAGAAGGACAGTGATTTGATTTGGTGATTCGAATCACTGTCCCAATTCAATTCGGCCCATTCAGATTCAGAGATTTGGCCACCAAATTGAGCCAAATCTCCTCTGAATCAAACAGGCAGCGGCAGCAGTGTCAGTGGTGGGGGTGTGGTGGCAGTAAGTGGGGCCCCACCCTCCACCCACTCCTGCTGTCCCACCTGGCCCCAGCATCCCAGTACTTTAAAAAAAAAAAAAGCCCCACACTCACCGGCTACAGCAGCGGCAATTGGAGCCTCTGAGGGCTCAGGACAGAGCCTTCCCATGCAGTGTGGGGCAGCAGGGATCAGCCCCCACACCTGGCACCCACACAGTAGCTATCACATCACGCAGGTGCCTCACAAGCGCCAGGCGGGGAGGGGGGGCAATCCCCACTGTCCCACCCTGCATGGGGGGCTCTGCCACAGGCCCCCAGAGGTCCTGATCGCTGCTGCAGCTGGTGAGTGCAGGGCTTTTTTCTTTTTTTTTTTAAAGTGCTGGGATGCTGGGGCCAGGCAGGGAAGCCATGGGGTGGGGAAGTGGGTGGGGGCCGGGGTGGGGAGAGCACTCAGGGGGCTAGGGGAGCCAGCAGGGGATGGGACCAGGCAGGGCCCCCCCCCATGGTCCCCTCCTCCAGCCCTCCTTCCCCCTACTTATCAGCATGGAGCCTGGGTCCAGTTCCCTGTGGTGGCAAGCGGGGACCACCTGAAACTCCAAATCAATTCGGAGGCTTCCAGTTAGATTTGGACCTTTAAATGGGTCTCCCAATTCAATTTGGATTCAGAGATTCGGCCTCCAAATCAGGTATTGGTCTAGAGACAAAAGGAATCAAAACTCATGGAAGAGGTGATATCTTTTATTAGACCAACTAGATATTTGCAACCAAGTTGTATTTATCTGAAAGCTTTTAGGCACAGTCACCCTTCATCAGGCATAGGAGAGAGCAGAGAATGTATAAGTTGACTTGAATTTTTTTTTTTGCTAGTTTACTTTAGTGGAGGATGTAGGTTTCTGATTTTTTGGAGCAAGCTGCTGTTGTCAAGCTTGACAAGACAGTCTTGCTTTTATTGCAGGCTTGAAGTAAAGATGCCAAACATAGGTCATGATCTATAAAGCAATACAACTGAATAGCTCTGCATATTAGCAGTCTATTGAGATATCAATACTAAAATTACCATATGATACATGCTCAGTGGCTGAGACTGTCACATCATGCCATGAGTAAGTTCTTATGGCATGTAAAGAACTTACTCATGGCATGATGTGACAGTGCCAGCCAATAAGCACTTATCATATGCTATAGACCATTTGTGAGGCAGAGCCATGAAATTAGAGCAAGGGTCTAAAGGTATAAACAGACATTGCCAAATGAAACAGATCTGGTATGATGTGCCATCACTTTGTTGGGCAAAACACGTTGCTCATTGTCCCACATATTGATCCTACAGGACAACAGAACAGTGTCCTACACAGCAGCCTGTAGGTTTTCCTGGTTAAAAATGCTCTTGTCTGATATGCTTTGCCTCTGAGCAGAAAATAACTGAAGAAGTGTTGGGTGTGAGAAAGAGAAAAAACACAAGAGGGAACATGACTCTAACTTAGGGGCTATCATACTTACCAGGAAGAGGGGAACTGTGGATCCCAGTCCTTGTTCACTGGTCCAGTATATGTATTTTAAATCAAGCAGTCCGTGGATAAAATATATAAATAGGCCAGGGAGCAGGGACCAGAATCCAGAGCTGCCAGGTGTGTGCCCTAATCATGACGCTACAAAGTGCCACACACAGGGCACATCTACATGTGCATTAAGTGCATTAATTAAAGCACTTTTTCTAATGAGCATTAAATTTAGGTCCCTCCAGAAGTACTAAAGAAATGTACTGCCTTAATGCGCAGTTAGGAATGCACATGGTTTTTAAGTGGCACTTCATGTGCAGTAGCCTATTTTACTATGCATTAGCATAATTGCACTTTTTTATGTGACATTTTAATGTGAAGTAGAATAGGTTACTATGCATTAAAATGCATCTGTAAACACATCCAAAGGATGCATCTACATATGAGCTTTACTGCAGAGTTGACTAATTATGTCCACAGTAAAGCGTCAGCATCCACACATGTTCTGGTATTAGGGTACAGTAAATTTACTGCAACTGCCCCCCATCAACTGCTTTGTGGTGCTGAGCAGCCCTAAAATGCCCTAATATGCCCTGCCTACACCATTGCCCCTCATTCCCAAGCTGCCCCCCAGCCCTACTGGTGCCTCTCACTCCCGACCCACAGCCCCTGGCAT
Organism: Crocodylus porosus; assembly: GCF_001723895.1. Taxonomy (NCBI): domain Eukaryota; kingdom Metazoa; phylum Chordata; order Crocodylia; family Crocodylidae; genus Crocodylus; species Crocodylus porosus. Next base: position 22,222,450 of record NW_017728914.1, read on the forward strand.
TGCGGGTTCCCCGCACTCCAAACCCACAGCCCCACGGCCCTGCTGGTGCCCCACACTCCAAATCCACAGCCCCCTGGGCCCGTCTGGTACCCCTCACTCCCCAGTCACTGCCCCCCGGCCTTGCTGGTGCCCCTCACTCCCCACCCATAGGGCCCTGCTCCCCCTTGCCCTATTGTAGGGGTCCCACAGCTGCCAGAGCTACAGGGCCATGGACCTGGATCCACAGCGCATGAGCCCCAGTTGCTGCTGGGAAGTGGTGGATGCTGCAACAGAGCAGAGCATGGAGCTTGGCTTCCCCTTCCCCCATGGGCCATGTGGCTGTTGGGAAGGGGAGTGGATGCAGGCTGGCAGCTGTGGGCTTGGGGCTCCCTGCCCTGATGCCCTCCCCTGGGCCTCTGTGGCCTAATGAGCAGGCCAGAGCAGGGTAGAGAGGCTTAGTGCCACTGCTGGGAGCCCAACACTGCCATGGCAAGGTGCCCCCTGCCCGCCTGGAAGCAGTGGGGCAGGCAGTGCATACTTGTTCCCCCTACTGCTGCTGGGCAAGAGGGAGCACCTTGCCATGGAGGCGCAGGGCTCCCAAGAGTGGCATCGTGCCTCTCCACCCCACTCTGCTCTGTCCTGCCGCACCTGGTCCTGCCCACTGGTCTGTAGAGGCTCCTGGGGGGAGAGCAGCAGGGCAGGGATCCCTGAGCCTGCGGTGGGCATCCTGCATCAACCCCCATCCCATGCACAAACAGGAAGCTGAAGGAGCTGTTCTCATGCTGCTTGGCTGCTGTGTGCATGTGTGCACTCACATGTACGTGGAGCCTCCCGCCTGATCGCCCTCCTCCCACACCCCTCATCCCCTTGCAGGCTGGAACTCTGCCAGCCTGCAAGAGGAAACCTGACCTTTCCGCATTTTTCTCCTTAAAATGAGAAAATCCATGTTTTGCTGCATTTTACCGCGGTGAACAGAAAACATGGAACCCTGGTAATGACCTAGGCACTCAGCTACTCAGCCTTGATAAAGCTGGGGGAGTTTGGACATGCACTGAGGAATACCTCTAGGTATGGGGGGAACTTTAAAATGAGAAAAATAAGGTATCTCCGATGGTTAGGTGCCTTCAGGGATAGAGAACAGATGAGCAGAGGTTTTGTTGATCACCATTTTAGTTTTCAGTTTCAGATTCCCATTTTTGGCACCTTTTCTTTGCATTTGACTCATACTGGTAGTTTATTTTCACGATTCTTAATTCATGACTCCTAGCATCTAACGATGTGAGCTGTCATGTTTGTGATTTAGTCTACAAAATCTTATGTTTCTTTGATTTAGTTAGTCTACAAGGTCTTTACCCTGCCTTTTGCCTAACATGGCTGGCTAACTACCTCTCTCTACCCAAGTTTACCTAGTTCTTTAAGGGTCTGGTTTGAAGATGGGTGACAAGTATTAAAAGGTGCTTGAAGTTGCAAAATGTCAGGTTCGTTGTCATGTGTAGCAAGGTGAGCTTATATTTCCCTTTATAGTAGTGAATCTGCAGTTATATTTAGCTGAGCTGACTTTGCTTATTGATTCAAAGCCCTTCTTTGTTTTGGATTTTCAGCAGTATCTTTGTTTTATTGTTCTGCTGCAGATTTCAGTTAATGCTTAGGGCTTCATTTGCTCATAATTCAGAGCTTAGTGATAACTCACCTCCTTCTCTAATTCAGAGTTGTGACAGTTCCTTGGTTATGAATCTTTCCTAGAGCTTCAGCTGACAGCTGTGTTTCTGTTTGGTTTAGAAGTAAATTGAAAAATCACTCAATTAAGTGCCCAAAACACTAAAATATGTTTTCAAGATAAAACTGGGCCCCACTCCATTCCTTTCTAAGCACAGGAACAGCTATTTACAGACCTTCTTCTCTTGGATTAAGATCTTCAGAGTTGAGCAAGTATTGAAAAGTATTCATATAAATGGATAAAGGCCTATTTTGAATTTGTTGCTCTCAACAGGTATTATAATTTATAAATTTATAAGAATTAATATTCCTGGGAACAACAATTTTTAACAAAATAAGGGAATTGTAAATAGAAGTATTTTCATCAGAAACCTTGGCTGCCTGTACGTGGGCTGGTTCGCACTCTAATTACAACACATGCTCTGTGTTCTAATTAGAATGCTCCAGCATGGCCTCATCTTCACATGTATAAGTTCCTGCAGGTTTAAAAATGGCTGCTGGGGTGCTTTATCTAAACCATGTCAAATGAGGTTTAGGTAAATCATTCCATGGCCATTTTTAAACCTATGGGGGCTTAATACACATGATGGTGAGGCATTTTAATTAAAGTGACTCTCTGGGAACTCCTGAAATACCCCCACCCCCATCCCCAAGCACATATATAGACTGCTCTAATTCAAACACCTATCTTAGGGTTATGCTCATCCAGTCAAGGGATAGAAACATAGCATATAACCAGTGCATGCAGTTAAAATCAATCAATACAATTTGAGTTTTGAATATTAAATGCTGCTTAGCACATTGATTTTTTTTCCATTGTAATCAAATTCAGTGCAATGTTTTTTTATGAGATAAAGAACATATAACCTGTAAAGCATGAACATCTATGGAGAAGAATTGTTTAGTCAGTACATGTTCACCTACAGAGTCCATTATTCCAACACATTTTCATGTGTGTTTCCACTTTAATTAAAGGAGAGAGAAAGACGGTCCCCACCATTTAATCTCCAAATCCACCCATTCTCAGATGGTGTAAGCGCTCTCCAGATCTACTGTATGAAGGAAGGTGTGAAGGTATGTTAACATTATTCTAGACAGAGCATTTAGCCCCACCTCTGTTTAAGGCTGTCCAGCAAATCCCATTTTGTAAGGCTCTGTTTTTCATTTCTCATAACTTTAAGTAAGTTTCTATATCAGGTTCTACATCAAGTAAGAATTTGAGATGTCACAGAAGACTGAGAATAAGGTCTATAGTTACAACCGTAATGGTAGACCTTGATTCAAAATGTGGTAATATCAGCAAAGTCTGAAAACCATTGACGTTGGATGGCTGTCCTTTGTTAAATGTTCAGTGTTTTGTTGCTCTTAGCCATGTTCATGGAACCAGTCACCACCATCCTAATGAAGTGTGCAGATCACACCTTTATGTTCTTTTCATAGGACGTCAGCATTCCAGACCTCATAAAGCAATTAGACATCTTGGGGGACAATGGGGTAAGTGAAAGTATAACGTATTTTTCCCAATATTCTCATATTTTGCCAGTAAAACAGGAGAAAATTTTGATAATACATTTCCCACAAGACAGTTGTTAGTCATGTAATATAAGGATTGTGTTATTAAAGAGACTTGTTATTCTACAAACCGCTAGGTTACCAAATTGAATATAGCTTTAGTTTAAAATGCATTGGTGTTTGGAGGCCATAAATTGCCTGTGTTAATGGAATTGATTTGCCTGAGTTGACTACATTTGCTACCCTGGTGATATCTGCTGGCAAATTCAGGTGAGAGATGTAGGATTAAAATTATAAGAATTTGTCCTACCACACGGACTCGTGGTCCTACCAAAACTGGGTTTAGGAATTTGTCTTTGTAATGAATCGCTACAATGCTACTGCTTATTTGGTCTTGCCAAACAAATAAATAAAAAATACCTGTCTCCAGGACTGTCTTATAACATAGTTTACTTTAAGAAACTGTATAAGAAAAAAATGAAGAACATATTAATCAGTAATCAAGTGTCAACCTGAGTTTCCTCTTACATATGCTGATGGAATAACTACACCAAAGCTAATGAAGTTACATCAGTATAAAACCAGTGTTTCTGAAGCAGAGCTATCCTATTTACTCTGAATCTAGTTCTGTCCCATGTTGCATATAACATACCATTTTACTGATGTGTCCAGTCAACCTGATTATCATTATTCCAAGAGAGGACTCTCTTTAATGGTATAGGTTGGGATTTGCAAAGGGTCCCCAGAGAATTAGGCACTTGCTTTACTCTGCATTTTACTGAAATTTGGATACCTGCCTCTACTTGGTTCCTTCGAGAATCCTAGACATAGTCAGTAGTCTGTGTACTCAATGGCCATGTCTACACAAGACACTGACTGTGCAGTAGCCCGATACTACTGCTCAGTAGTGTTGCATGGCAAAAACTGTGACGTGTTGCTGCTGCACAGCAGTATTAGGTTACTGCACATTAGCATCACAAAAAGACGTTTTTAGCACTACTTGTTTATACAAGTAGTAAATGACTGCATAATAACAACAGCGCAGTCAGCATTGCATGTAGATGCAGCCAGTTTCTACTACTTCTGTTAATTTGCTCTGTTATTTCTATGTTAAATGCAGAGTGAGAATGGAACTTAGGAAGATTTTCTTCTAAAATAATAAATATGTTCGAAAAAAGGATGTCACCTAATTTGCCTTTTTTTCTTCCATTTACAGAATTTAAGAAATGAAGAGCAAGTGGCCATAATTCAAGCGAGTACTGTACTATCTCTGGCAGAAAAGGTATAATTTGTGTTACTTGTCTCTCAAGAATTAATAAGGACTGCACTGTACCAGTTCAGCTATATCATCAGACTGCATTTTGTAGACTCATCTCACACCATCAAGAGATTGCTTTTCCTGACATAATTAATACCATTTCCCCAAATGAATTAAGCTGTATCTTCAATAGTAGATTTTGCTGGTATTATTGCATGTACCTTAGGGCTTAAGCTGCTACAGAAATTAAAAAAAAATCACCTCGCTAACTGACATTGCTCTACAAACAGTGTAGACATGGCCTATGGTATACATTTAGAAGAACTATAGTAGACACAAAACCAGTCAACCATACAAGATGAAGCCAGCAGTGGACACGAGGCTTTCAAAGCCCATTAAAAGATGTAGCTCCCATTGAAATTGGTACTGTGTGTCTAGATCGCCTACCTTGTTTTGCAGATCTCAGCCAATTTGTGTTTTTAACATGATTCATTTTCATAATTTAAGTCAAGTGAGGATCAAAGGAAATATGGCAGAGACAATAGCCAGCTTATGGCACTCAGGGTAGTCAGCCAAGCCAGCTTTCAAATTATTCTCTGGTAATGGAGCACAGGCTTAGTGAGGACCAGGTTTGGGTGTTCAGGTTACTAAATTCACATAAACTGTCTGATGGGGCCCCTGTGCTGTATTTGGAATTAGACATGTTAGCTGAACATGCCGTGGGTCACATCTCTGTGTTGTGTGCCCTCTAGTGGATCCAGCAAATTGAAGGAGCTGAAGCTGCTCTGCACCAGAAGATGATCGAACTGGAAAGTGACATGGTGAGCAAATGTCTTAACATAACAATTCACTGGAAATGGCAAATTATTTGATTCCTCTGTGGGTTAGGAAAAAAGATGTCTTGCTAGGTAAAGAGAATTAAATCTACCTGATTTCTGTGAATCCTTAAAATGCTTGCTGCTACGACTTTGTTTGGCATTTCATAATGCGGCAGGGTGAAATGGGTTGCGGGGGGTTGCTGGGGTTTTTTGTTTTGTTATTAAATAATATAAATGAACTTGACTGCCATCGCTGATCCTGTTTTCAAATTCTTGCCCTTTGTGGTGTTGATTGTTTGTTGCTGTTGCATATATGGAGTCCAGAAGTTTCTGGGTGCTTTTCTGACATTTTAAACACGCGTTCATTGCCACATAGCATTCACAGCCTAAATATTGTGAAGGCATTTATTGCATGCATCAATAAGAGGAAAAAAATTAATGATAACATTATTTTCTTTCAACATGATTTAAGCCCTCAACATCCTAAGGGCAAGACATTCCTAGCCACATGGAGTTTAATAAAGTGAAGTTACTTTTTGATCTCATTTTTCTCCTCCTTAACTGGAAGTAATGTGCCTGAAAATGAACACACTTTAATGTAATACAGAAAAATCAAAGTGGTTCAGATTCTGCACCTCAGGGTTGTATACACTCAAAATTAATTCAAACTGAGGTACGGTGTGATTTAAAACTCAATGGCTATTCCAGAATAACTCTACAATGTAGACACACTTGAGTCTTGTTACTGTTTTAAGTTTAATTCACTTTCTCATTTATTCTGGAAAAAGAATGTCCAAGCCTGGAGTTGTTCAGGATTATTTATTCCAGATGAGGTATTTTAGAATAACTCCATATGAAGATGAGGCTTAAATTACATGGATGTAATTCCAGTCAGTTCCACTAAGGACACCAAAGACACCTAGGAGTTGCTAAAGAGTACATTATAGCACATTTTAGGTGTACCATAATAACAAAGGAGCCACACTTGTTTTTCCTTCATGCTTTGTTACATAGGATTCAAGAATTTACAACCCTGCAAAGACTCCATTACTCATGGATTTCATGTATTCCTGTCCCCATTAGACATCTGTACTTGATCAACACATATTTCCCACAGCCTTTGGAGTAACTAATTCATTTTTTTCTGTCAAAATGATCCTGCCCTATAGGAGCAGTTTTGCAAAATAAAAGGTTATTTGGAGGAAGAATTAGACTACAGGAAGCAAGCTCTTGACCAAGCATATATGGTATGTACAAAGAAAATAGCTGCAGCACATGTTGGCTAATACCAAAAGAGGACACAGATTTCTGCTGGTACAGCAGGATAGGAGGTCTTGCTCATTCTTCCTAACATGTTAAAGTTGTTTTTCTCCACTCTGCCAAACCCCAAAGTGCATCCTGTGCAGGCACAATATAGCTTTGGCCTCTTCGCATCTGAAAAAGACAAAATACCCCATAACAGAAAATCTTCTTTGAGTTAAAAATACTTATTCAGTGGTATCACCCTTCCCAATGGAGTCAGTATTAACCACTGAAACTAGTCACATTCCAGAATCTTAAAATAGCCTGTTTAGCAAGATAACATTGCATATTTTGATCAGTTTTATTGGTGAAGTGCTGGCACAGCAAAGCCCATACTACTTAGCTGTCATACCTGTAGTATGCAAATTTGAATTGTTTATGTTTAGAAAGTCATGAGCAAGCAGTGCAGAGCTACCCAGCCCTTTACCAATGATTGCACAAGTTGATTAGCAGGATTAAGGTTTGCAAGAAAAATGTGGATCATGATGTGCTGGTCTTTGACCTGGGAGCACAATTTAAAAGTGGATAAAAAATGTCACCTTTTGGAAAGTTGATGGAGTTTTCATCAATATTTCCAATTGTAATTAAAACAACCAAATATTCAGGTAAAAATATGCATTACCATTCCATCCCAGCTTTGCTTGAAACATATAAAAATTGGAAATTTCAGTGAAAGTTGTCACTGAAATTCCGTAGAAGCAAAGCCTGGATATTTTTCAGGATCACTTGTCCTGTTATGCTTTTCTGTCTGGCACACACTTCACAATCTTCTTTTGTAGAAGTCTTGTTAGCTCTGACCAAAAAGAAGAATTCCCACCTGTATTTTATAAGCTAGCATGTCTCTAATCAACTTTTGATGTTACATCGACTAGAGAATCCAGGAGCTTGAAGCCACCTTATACAATGCTTTACAGCAAGAAACGGTGATAAAGTTTGGGGAACTACTAACAGAAAAACAACAGGAAGAGCTGAGGACAGCTGTGGAGAAGTTAAGACGGCAGATGTTGAGAAAAAGCAGAGAATATGACTGTCAGATTCTTCAGGAGAGGATGGAGCTTCTGCAACAAGCCCATCAGGTAGGACACAATGACTAAGTCATAGATAAAAATTAAATCCATATGGTTTTTCTGTATCAGAAGACATTTTGGCCTTGTCTCAAACTTTGCATGAGAGATCCAGGTTCAGTTATTCAGCCTGATACATTTTTGGGGGGCTCTTGTCTGGGCATATAAAGGCCTCTTCTGTGTCTGCAATTCCATGTGAATTCATTTGTGAAAGCAGTTGGCATATTTTGGCGCTCTATTTCCAAGAATCTAGACTTGTAACATAAATTTTAAAAAACAGTTATTGGGCTCAGTACAGGAGAGAGTGGGTGTGTCTACATGTTCATTATTCAAGTATTCACATAATTACAGGTACTAACTTAACGCACTGTAATTGACACTACTGTGCATTAGCACTTGCGCACGCTTTTTTGGGGACGCTAATGCACAGTAGACTAATTCTAATGCACATTAGTATGGGTTTTGCCTGTCACGCTAATGCATAGTAGAATTAGCCTACCATGGTTGTGGAGTCTCATGTAGACACGTTCACTGAATACAGTTCTCTGGCTGGTGTTATAGAGAAGGTCAGGCTAGAGGATCCAGACTAGGCTTAACTGAGACCCTGTGGGTCAAACTTCAAGGAGGGCGGGGGGAGAGGGATCTGGTGGTAGGGGTTTACTACAAGCCACCACATCAGGAGGAAGAGCTGGATTAGGAATTTTCCAGGCAGCCTGGGGAGGCCGTACATGCAAAGGATGTTGTGGTCATGGGTGATATGAATTATCCTGACATCAACTGGGAGGAGCAGTCGGCCAGATCTAGCCACTCACAAAGGTTCCTGACGTGCGTACAGGACCTACACCTCGTATAGGAGGTACTTATCCCCACTAGGGAAAATGCCATACTGGATCTATTGTTAGCCTCTGGGGATGACCTGGTGGGGGAGGTGCTAGTACAAGGGAGGCTAGGGGACAGTGATCATGAAATGATCCAGTTTGCTATTCAGAGAAAGGTGGGGAGGGTAGCTAGCACAGCGCAAATGCTTGACTTTAGGAAAGCCAACTTCGATATGCTCAGGGCAGTAGTCAGAAAGGCACTTGGAGCCCAGGGTGTAGCTAGTATGGGGGTCCAGGAAAGGTGGTCCTTCCTCAAGGAGGCTATCCTTGGGACGCAGCAGGACGCAATTCCACCGTGCAGGAAGGCAGGAAAAGGGTCCAAGAAACTTTCATGGCTGAGCGTGGATAGCATGAAACTTTCATGGCTGAGCTGGCCTGAAGGCAAAGAAGAAAGCATACTGGCAGTGGAAGCAGGGGGCAGGGACCAAGAAGGAGTATACCTCCCTGACCCGAGGTTGGAGGGATTTGGTGAGGGAGGCTAAAGCAGCACTGGAGCTCAGATTAGATTCTGGGATTAAGGATAACAAAAAGTCCTTCTTCAAATATATAGGTAGCAAGAAGAAGTCTCAGGGTAACACTGGACCCCTACGAGGCAGGGCAGGGCAG
>NW_017728914.1:22232032-22248021 GCF_001723895.1 Crocodylus porosus
TCGACCTGGGGGGTGCGGGCAGCGGAGTCCCCCAGGGCTCAGTCCTTGGGCCGGTGCTGTTCAACATCTTCATTAGCAACCTGGACGAGGGTGTGGAGAGCACCCTGTTCAAGTTCACTGATGACACCAAGCTGTGGGGTAAAGTGAATACACCAGCGGGCAGGGACTGCATCCAGGCAGACCTGGATAAGTTAGAGAAGTGGACAGATCTGAACAGGATGCGGTTCAACAAGTGCAGAGTGCTGCACCTAGGGAGAGGGAACCAGCATTATGGTTATAGGTTAGGAGCTGACCCTCTCGGCAGCACAGAGACAGAGAGGGATCTTGGAGTCGTGATCAACTCCTGGATGACTATGAGTTGCCAATGCGATGAAGCAATAGGCTGAGCCAACCGCACCCTATCATGCCTCAACAGGGGCATCACTAACAGGTCCAGAGAGGTCTTGCTCCCCCTCTATGGGAAGCTGGTCAGGCCGCAGCTAGAGTACTGTGTCCAGTTCTGGGCGCTGCACTTCAAGAAGGAACAATGGTCACGAGCTGAGGGAGGATAGGTTTAGGTTAGATATTACGAAGAACTACTTCACTGTAGGGGTGGCCAGAGCCCGGAATAGGCTTCCCAGAGAGGTGGTACTCTCACCTTCCCTGGAAATCTTCAAGAGGAGACTGGTTAGGCACCTGGCTGGGGTCTTATGACCCCTCCCACCCCCAGTGCTCCTTCCTGCCCATGGCAGGGGGTCAGACTTGTTGATCTGTCTAGGTCCCTTCCCACTCATTGATTCTATGATTCTTAAAAATCAATGAATTTGCCTCACAGTCAAAAGACCAACATATGCTGTGTAAACAGCATCTGAGTTTAATACGAAACGAACACAGTTCTAGTCCTGACCCTCAAAATATTAGATTGGATTAATCATTTAAAAAAATCAAATTTTCTTTGGTGTTTCTACCCTCTCCTACCCCCTACCCTCAAGTCTTTTTCTGTTCTTTTTGCCCAGAGTGAGTGATTGCTAAGGTGTGTCTCTGGACCATAAGTATTGTATGTCCTTCTCAAGAATCACTGCAAGTGTTATGTATGCCAAGTTTTTAGAGGTGTACCAATACATCAGTCCAATATCAACGGCACCAATATAAAGAAAATTTGCTGTGTAGGAAATTGGCATGGTGTGGCCAATAATGTGGTTGATAAATGTCCCATGCATGCATGCAGCCACATGTGGCGGTAAGGAGCACAACCCAGCAGCTTGGAGACCTATGTGCAGCTGGTAAGTCTGTTGTAGTAGACAGGGAGGGGGGAGGGAAGGGGCATGGGGGCAGCAGATCTAGACCCCCCCCAGTGAGAGAAGGAGTGGGACTGGGGCGGGGGTTGGGGTTGGGGTTGGGGTTGGAGCTGAGGCTGGAGCAGGCGCTGTCCAGCTGGGGCAGGGTGGGGTGCAGGACAGAGCCATGGCTCATCCAAGGGATTTCATGGGGGGTTGCCACCGTTGCATGTGTCCTGGGCGGGATGGGGGCATGTGCTCCTGGATCTGCATGAAGCAGGGCAAGGAGGGGTGGGGTGGCTGCCACTGCAGGCGGGCTCTTCCTGGCAGGGGCTGGGCTGGGCTGGCTGAGCTTGGGGCAGGCGGCAGTGGCTCTGAAAGAAGAGGTTGAGGAGGCTACGGCGAATTTTAGGGTGGCTGCAACCCCTCCCATAACCTTCTCCAAGCACCACTGCCACCAACTGCCCTGAAAACAGCCCAACCCAACCCAACCCCCACCAGGAAGAGCCCAACACAGCTCTGGCCCCAGCCTGCAGCAGCAGGTGCCCTGCCCCACACAGATCCAGAGGAACACACCCCTCCCCATGCTCTCCTGGGGTGCATGCAGCAGCGGGAATGGCCTCCCTTCCCTGCACCCCCTGGATGAGCCATGGCTCAGTCCCACATCCCCACCCTGCCCCAGCTGGGCAGCATTTCCCCAGCCCCTGCCCCAGCCCCACTCCTTCCCTCACTGTGGGGGTGTTGATCTGCCCCCCCAACACCTCTTCCCTCCCCCTCTACAACAACAGACTTACCAGCTGCATGCATCTCTCCACTCTGTATCAGAAATTGGACTGATATCCTCCTTAAAAATTAGCTATCGATGTCAGTCCCAAAAATGTATATTGGTGTACCCCTACAAGTGTTATGTCCACTGCATACATAAAGGAGAAATGGGTAGGGGGAAAAGGCAGCTAATGACATGTTTAATGTCATGACATCATCACAGTTATATATTGCTGTTGGGGGCGGGGTGGGGCTTAACGAGTAGCAGCCCTCCAGTCAAATCTAAAAACAGGCTTACAAAAAGAATCTTGTTTTCAGCCTTCACTGCCCCACAATTCTCCAGAGAAAAACTAGTTTCCCCTGGTGCTTTAGATGACACATCTAACCCCACGGGGAAAACATTCTGGAAAGTCTGGAAAACAATCAGAAAAGGGTCTGAAAACTATTGAACAAGATCCTGAGACCTAACTTTTCTGTACCCTGTAATTATCTGGAGGTGGCTGCAGAGGTGGGAAATAATGTGGAACAACCAGAGGTTACTTATTAGTAAAAGAAAACACTGATGTGTTGTATCCTTTGCTGCTTCTGTATCTCCAATGCCTTGTAAATGCCAGAGGGCTCCCTGCATCCCTCCAGTCCTTCCCACAGCCTCTCTGTGCCAGCCGCCCATTACCCTCTCTTTCCTTACAACCAACCCATGCAATTCCTCCAGACAGGAGCCCTTTCTCTCCTTCCTCCTTAAGCTGGGAACTGTCTCTTCCTATTTCCTGCCTCCTACCCCTGAACTAGGGGTTCTGTGTCCCCCTCATAACCTTTCTGCAATATGCCAAGCACTGAATGACCTCCCAAGTCTCCATACCCATATAAAACTAACCAATACCAGGAGCTCTGTGTAACTCCTCATTTTCCCTTTTCTTCTTCTTTCAGGTGTTCTGTTTGGGCTTCCTTTTCCCAGTCCAGGGTAGTCAGTTCTTCCCACACTCTAGCAGGGACTCATTCTAGCATTGCTCCAATCCCCTGCACCCATTTTTTTTCTTTCTGGTTGAGAGCTAAGCTATAGTGGTGGACTGACATGGGGGCAGGTGCAGCAGGGAGCCATGACCCCCGGGAATTGCATGGGGGGGGCGGGGAGGGGGCTGGCTGGGCCAGGCCCTTCAGAGTTATCGCACGACGTGACCAGGGACCGGCCCGTCCTATCTGCAAAACCTGTGGACAGCAGTGCAGCAGTGGCAGCCACAGTCGTTGCATAACCTGCCCACCTGCTCTGTGGATTGGATATTCAGTTACCTGTTCCAGCCAGAAAATCCAGCTGCCACCCCCCCTCCTCCCCCCATGTCCAGCGTGCCAGAACTTTCATTTCCTTCCTGGCCAAAACAAGTAACCGAAGAGGGCCAGGGTGGGAAACTTTAAGTATTGCTACAAGGAAGGGGGGGGGGGGCAGACACGCAAATGCAAGCATTGGCCTCCAGGCATCGGAGACACGCCGTATGTCACTGCTAAGCTGTTCAGCATGCCAGCGCATTTAAACCATACCAAGGAGGCTTATAGTTGAGATGGGGATAGAAAATGATTTTCTTGTCCCATGAAAATGTTCAGTCTTTTTAAAATGCTTCCCATTCCTTATCAGGATGAAACTGAGACTTTTCAAACTATTTTCACCAAGCTAGAGGGAGGTAAGGTCCAGTGGTTAGGGCACTCGGTTGAGCTGTAACAGATCTGGGTTCAAAGTACAGCTCTTCCTAATTCAGACTTGGGGCTTGAATCCAAGTCCACAAATCCCAGTTAAGTAACCTAACCACCCATCCAGTGGAAGAGCTGATGATAGGTACAAATTATTACAGTCTTTGTAGAACTGGCTAGAAATCTTAGCTCTTCATTTCCAGGCTCTCTAAATTTTGTGCCCAAGACAAGTGGCATGTTCAGTTGAGCAAAACTCTTAATATTTCTCTCCTTTTGGAATACATATATTTTTCAATGTCTAGAGGATCCGAGATTTAGAAGATAAAACTGACATCCAAAAGAGACAGATCAAGGACCTGGAGGAAAAGGTTGGTTGTGCTACTTTCTGAAATAATCTGATCTGCTTCCTTTTGTTTGAATGCATGTTTTAGACTAAATTTAACACCAGATGTGCTTATTTGACTGGACTGTATTAGTGTGTCTCTTTCTACTTCACTTTCTTTCCATTTAGTGTCTTTCCAGATCATAATGCCAAGATTTTTTCCTTTCTCCAAACTCTCTATTCACTTCAGGAAAGAGCTAGTTTCTATTAAATTATGAATATCTTGTTCTAAATCTGACTTAGATAGCCAGAGATTCTGGGCTAAGTGCTGCGGCCCTTATTCTGTTACCCTGCAGTTATTATTCTGTTATCATGCAGGCAAAAATGACATTTAACACCACAGTTTTGCCAGGACTGAATGAAATGGGTAAAGATTTCAAGCTTGTGCCCTTTTTCCCTGTAAGTTCAATGGAAAGATTCAAATACTGTTACCCCTAATGAAGTCAGCCAGGACTGCAGGATGGGCATTGGCCTTATGTGAACAGTAACATCAAAAGAAATGACAGATTTATTTTCCCTCATATAGCAGTGGGAAGGGGAAAAATTCAAGGCCAACTTCCAATCATTAAATTCTATATTTCAAGTAATATAACTAATTTATCCATTGTCCATACATAACATCTTGATAGTGGGGGGTTGTCTTATATTCAGGATTGTCTTATATTTGAGTAAATGTAGTAGATAATAAAGAGTATCTAAGGAACAGTAATTTGAAGGACCTGTTCTGGTAAAGATCACTTTTATAGATCTTTTAAAGATCACTTTTAAAGGTCACCACAAATTCATAATCCTGATACATTTGCCAGTATGGACTGGAAGCATCATTTTCAAAACCATGTGGCAAATGCGCCTAAATCAGCCTAGCTTTGTGATTTCAGTGAAGCTACATTGATTCCTATCACAGTAGATCTACCGTTATGCTTCTGAATGGTGGGTCTTTCTAGACTGGGAAAAGGGGTAATATTTGCAGGAGTAACTAGGAGGGGAAATGTTTTCTGTACACAGAATAATGTCAGGTCTTATGCTAATCTGAGTGTAGCATTGTTGCTTGAATTGCTCAGTACTAACTCTGATCCATAAAACCCTACAACAACTTTTATATCTTGTTCTTATTTTTCTTCTGCAGTTTCTGTTTCTATTCTTGTTCTTCTCTCTTGCCTTTATTCTTTGGCCTTGATGTCAATGTGCCTCTTGGAAAGGTAAGGCTGCTTGATTTATTGTCATGAAGCTAGCATTTGTCGCACAGATTCTTAAGAACTGAGGGGCAAAACCTATAAATAATTCTGGGTTCAGTGACTTCAGTAAAGCTATGTCAGTTTACAGTAGCTGAAGAGCTGGCCCCGAGTCTCTAAGCTTATGTAAGTTGTAAAATGAAGGATAAGACTCTTGTGGTTAAGATACGTAACTATCCAACAGAGGACAAATTTAGTGCATCTCTGAGTTTTGTTGCCTCCAAATTGGGGTACCGCAAAGGGGAAGACACTTCACTGTTTTCCATAGTTTACACTGGTTTGCAATTCATTTCCAGGTGCAATTCCAGGGGTTGGATGTAGCCACATCAACTGAACTTTATTCCTTTCTTGGCTAGAAAGAGACTAAATTGGGTAATCCGTGGCGCAACTATTACAGAGTTGCCACCACTTAAAATATGATGTTCTGCTATAACAAGCAGTATTTAAGGAGAATACTTCAGTACTGCGGTATCATCATAATTGACCAGAAGTTCCTGAGCACGACTTCTGGAACAGTGACTTAATGCAGGAGTAGAAAGACACGCTGAGGTAGCCCATAACTACTGCGTATTTGGATTTTACAATTTTTGTGTGTGTTCTGTGCAGAAATCAATAGGAAGTTGGAAATTTCAAAAGAACTTCTGCTTTAAGGGTCTGGATCTAATTTTTAAAAATGGCTTTCCCTTGTGAGCCAGCAAATAATATCAGGAAGAAATAATGTTGTCTGAATGGCTGAGTGTTTGACTGTGTCCAAAATAACAAAAATCAAGCTGCAGGGCCGTTAGAAGTCAGGACTCTTGGACATATATGAATGAAGAATTCACAGAGTAGTCAAGATAACAGACATTTTTGCAAATACCATTTTCAATTCATGCAGGTTTTCCTTCTGAGCAGCATAATCTATATGCATGTACCCTATTTCCAAATCCAGAGGCAGTTACCCTATTTCTGCTTGCAAGAATCTGTGTCAAATGGAGAGATGGAAACAAAGCAGGTATATGCACAGAATCAGGAGTTACCCCTGTCCCTATCAAACCTTTTTTTTTTTTTTTGCTGGTGCAATTTGCTTCCACAAAACTTGCATATGCCTTTCTGGGCAAAATTCAGTTCAGTTATGGAATGTGAATATACCCACCTCCAGACTGGATGGTGGGAGCAGAAAGGAGGCGTTTGTACTGGTAACATTGGAGCGCTTATATCTATCCAAAAGCAGGTTTGGCCCTAGCACTAAAATTGTACCGTGTGAACTGGCAGGGGCTTATTTTGACGATGTTTAAAAATGCATATCTGAAAGCATATTGCTACCATCTGTTTTCTTTCTTTTTCTAATGTGTTCTGCATTTAGAGTCTGCCCTGCCATTGCAGAACCTTGTATAGAGTGCATAGCACATCGACACTACAGCTGATCAGGAAAGGGCTTTTCTTCCTGGCCCTTTTTTGGTGGACATGTTTTCATTGTCATCAACTTTTGTCTTTATGGTGGTCAATTAAAAAGAAAATTCCAAAATACAAACAAAAATCAGCCATTTTTTTTTTAAATCAAAGCTCCAAGATGTAAAAAATGCATCAAGAAATTTTTCATTTTAACAGATAAGCCATTTTCATCAAAAAACAATGTTTCAAATGAAAAATGTCAACCCTCCTCTAATCAGCACTTAGCATCGAGAAATTCCAACTCCCGGTGTGAGGAGATTAATGAATATTTCATGAGACTGTCCATATGTTGTTTGTGCACCACAAGGAAGCAAGGAAGGGAAGGGAACATTAGTGGGTATAGAAATACGATAGCAGACTGAACAGAAATAATATTGCAGAGAATGGTTTTCAGAAGCTGTGGATGTAAGCTCACATTCTTAGGAATACACATTACCTAAAATAGAAAAGTGCCTACAGTTTTTACATGAGCCTCCCACTCTCTTTGTTGTCTCAGGGTGGAAGTACCAGTATCTAAAACACCCTCTAAAATTCAATGGCTGCTTGCCAAAAGAAACTCTTCGGAGGGTATTTGTATGCATAGATTACACAGTGACTCTCAAATTAGTCTCCTAATTATTTCCACAACATATTCAAAGTCATTCTGAATTCCTGTTCACAGTTGCATCACCTCCTCCCTCTGCTCAGATGAGGAGGTGAAAACACAGATATATGGGAAGTAAATCTCAGAAGCAAAGATAAATGCTTTGTAATCACTCTGTACAGAAGTCATGTTTATGCCGTAGTGACCCATGTGTACGGTCTGTCTATCATGATAGGCAGTGATTGGCTAGAGAAAGCTAATGAGGTGTTTAAGATTACCAGTCTAGTAAAGATCAATCAAAAGGTTATCATTTCAGTTCACTTGAACGCACACATAGAAGCCCTGTAACCTATAAGTGGCTCATCCCTGCTACCCAGGCCATTCAGACAATCACAAGATATTTGCTGTAATCAGATGCAATGGTTTGGCATTTCAGCTACCGTATTTCATGCTATAAGTCGAGTTTTGAAGCCCAGTTTTTAACTCTTAAAATTCAATCTTGACTTATACACCGTATCGATCCTTTTGACCCCAGCCCCAGCCAAATCCTGGCCCAGCCTCAACCCGACCTTTTTCACCTACCAAAAGAATCCCTGTCACTGGAGGCCATGGGGCTTGGGCCCAGCCCAAGCACAGCTGGAGGGCCTTGCCGTCGCTATGAAGATGCTGCTCGGCCGGGCACTGAGCCTGGCCCCGGCCCCCGCGAGCGGCACTGCCTGGGCCACGCCAGCTGAGAGCCAAGCCCAGCCCCAGCCCCTGCAAGCAGTGCTGGGTTCAGCGCTCTGCTGGCACAGCCCAGGCAGCGCCACTACCAGGACACGGGGCCGGGCTCAGCTCCCAGCTGAGCAGCATCTCCGTAGTGTGCTTGCAGGGGATGGGGCCGTGCCAGCCGAGCACTGAGTCTGGCGCTGCTCTCAGGGGATGGAGCTTGGCTCAGCACTTGGCTGAGTGGCTCAGGCAGCACCGCTCACAAGGGGACGGGGACAGGCTCGGTGCTCAGCTGGCGCAGCCCCGTTCCCTGCGAGCGGCACTGCCTGGGCCATGCCAGCCAAGGCCAGCCTCTGTGAGCAGTGTTGCAGCATGTGTCCAGCCCTTGGGTGTCTGGCCCACAGTGGGGGTGCGCAGGGACTGGTATAAGTCAACCCCATATTTCTCATCCAAGAAGTTAGGAATGTCATAGATCTGGTGTATAAGTCAACCTAACTTTTGGATCACACCATGTCGACCTGTACACTGTGAAATACAGTATGGTCTGTAAAGCTCAGATCTACTTTTTTGCCTCCCTCAGTGCTGGGGTTGGCTGAAATTATGATCCCAGTGAAAATCAGAGCAGTTTCAAGACTGACTTTTAACTCATGTTACCTAAAGCAGTATCTTTAGTACCACACACTTCACCCTCCTTTATTTTAACATATTTCCCATATCCTCAGATTTTACAATGGGGTCAAATTTACCTGCCATAAATCAGTAGAGACTTCACTGAGGTAACCAGAGCTATTCTGTATATCGCACCAGAGTAAGAGCAGAATTTGACTCAATGAAGTTATTCTGGATGTAGTAGGCAGGATTTACATTACCTGTTAGGGGACTGTACAAGTCTAGGTAATTACCTGAAATTGCAATCTAGACAATCTCATTAGATTAAATGTTATTTGGGCTTTTTTTTTCATCCCCCTTTTCTTCATGTTTGGGTACAGTCATGGCAGTATCTGTCATTGCCAGGATTTCCCATCAAATGAATGAATTCCCACTTAAAGTGTCAGCCAGCCAGTCAGTCCCAAGGCCACACCAACCATTGGGGCACCCTTGATGTAGCATTCAAAGTGTGGACTTGTTAATTTTTCCTAAATAATACTCCACACCTGTCTTCCTTCATATAAAGGGGAAGGAATAGGGAGAGAGATTTAGCTGAACTGGAAAGAAGCAAAGCAGATTTTCCACTCATAGGGAAAAGGAACAATTACAAAGTGAGGGGAATGTAAACCCAGGGCTTTCCAAAAGGGTTTCCCTTAGCTTGTTTTCTTAAAAATCTCAGACTCTGAAAGTCACTGGTGAGGTGCTCATCTGACAGCTACCTCAAGTCCTTTCAGCGGGTTTGGCTGTTTAGGATTGAAGAGATGGCAACCTTCCTAAAATTAAATAAGAAGAAATAAATCCTAATGCTGGCTGTTATGCTGGGTCCTTCTCTAACCAAGCTTTGACTTTAAAAAAGGCTTGGTAGCACCTCCCACTACAGCCAGAATTTCAAAAAGCTTGTTTCCCCCTGAAATCTAAGAGAAGTGGTCAGATATTCAAAAAAAAAGAAAAATGCTCAAAACAGTGAAGATCCCAGTGTCCTTGGTCATGAGGAAACAGGGGCGAATTCTCCATCAACAGGAGTTGCCAGGCGCTGTAGTGTGCATGATTCCCCACCTGTAAAATGGAACAATACCTTCCTCTCAGGAGGTGAGTTGCTTAACAAGCTCACCGCCAGAAGGAACACAAATCTACGGCAGCAAAGTGTTACACCCAAGGGAGATTTCCCCTTTCTATTGTTTACAGTGCTACCCTCTTGCATAAGAAAGGCAGCTGTACACAGTATTTGGGGATGCAGAAATATCACATTGATGAACACACTGAATTAGCTCTTTCCCTGTGTACCTTAGATTGGCCATTTTTCTAGCCAAAGCTTCCCAGCCTTGGATCAGTCCTGGCCAGCTGTAGGCCTCCTGATTGGAGAGAAAACTCCCTTTAGCTGGGTTTTGCACTCCTAATTGCCTGATATCAGGGGAGCTGCTGTAGATGCTAGACCGCAACACAAGCCCAATGCCTACAGAAGGCTCAGACAATCACAATTGCTCTACAGGTGCAAAGCATCAAGAATCAGCAAGGAGAGCAACCCCCTGAAATCAAATAAAGCTAGAAACATTGGTAGGTACTAGTGTTTATCTGCTGTTACTAGTCCTGGCCTACACTCCATCTGCTTCCTCTAGGATGGGCTCTCATTACAAGTAGGAGAGAGCACATGCGCATATTGCGAAAAGCTATAAAAAAGCTTAGCAAAATATTTGTCCTGCCAGGGGATAGGAGCATTGTTATCAGTGAGATTAACTTGTTCTTTAACAGCTGACTTTTCTATGTGCTGTCAGCTCTACGGATATATCCAGGTTGCCTTGAAACTTGTACTGCCTTCTCAGGACTCACTGGGACTAGTGGTGCATGTTTTGAGGTAGCTTGAGTAAAGGCCTTCCACAGCACGGTGCTCCGGGAGTCTGGAGACATAACAATATTACGGTTCTTATAGTTTTGGGGTGCCCATGCATGGAGAGGATCTGTACCTTTTTTGCAGATTGCCCTCATTTTCTTTGACAGGAAGGGATGTATGGAATCAGTTTGCTTATATCCTGTACAACCTCCTTGAAATGTACCTGGAAACTTGTTTTATGATCAAAAAATTTGTGCTCCTCCAGACCTTTCTGCAGTCTCATCATCTGACTCTTTTTAAGCAGCTGAAGGCAAATAGAGCTGTACTCTCAGATGAAGGCTTACGGCCTTCTGCTCAGGATCATTGCAGCACTCAGAGTTGTGGCTCTTGGAAGAAGAGAGCACAGGATATTGGATGGGGGGAAAAATGTGCTGGAATGAAATAATAGGAGGAAACCTGTTGAATCCAGCCTATATACATCTCTCTATATTGTGTTCCTATAGGATTCCTGCAGTGCAGAAGGGTTGGTGGGGTTTTGGGGGGGGTGTCATAGGCATTTAGTTTGCATGGATCTTTCACCCTGTGAATTGCACTCTGCTTATAACTTAAATGAACCTGAAAGGTGAAAGCAATATTCAAAAGACAAATGCCAAGATTTTCCTGGTTTCCAACCAAAACTCTAAGGCTTTCTCAAATGTAGTAAACAGAAAGAGTTCATTTGAAACTCCACCCAGAAGTTGGTCTAAGTTCATTCTATCCACAGCCCAAGTTCACTTCAGGGTTTCACAAACGCAGATCTTGAGGCAGTCCCGAGAGCTTCACCTACTTTCCTGTTTTTCCCACTGTGGAAGTTGCGGCATTCATCGCTGATGTTTCCCTGCTGAGGCTTTACATGTGCCCTGCTCCTAGTGAGGAAATCAGATGCAGAGTTTCCTTATTGTAGAATTTGGGTTTTAAAATCCTGGCCTTGGGTGGCAGAGGAAGGCAAACTACAAAAAGGGAGCTGAAGTGCTCGTGTTTAGATTCTCGCCCAGTCTCTTGCCAACAACAGAATATCTACAAAAGTCTTTGGGATAAATGGACCCCTCCAATGACCTGATATGGGTGTTTTTCTTTTCTATTTTTTAGAGTGCCAGACTCCATACATAAGTCCTTAGAAAGGCAAATGCTTCCAATCCCACAAAGAAGACAACATTGTTTACACCTATTTAAAAAATAAACCACCTGTAGCCAAGACTACAACCACCTTGTATTTTAAAGCCATCATTCAAGATTTGTTACTTGACAGTTCCTTCTAAAGCTACAATATATGCTGCATTTATTGAAGTTCTGTATGTCAAACTAAATAACAAAAAAAGAAGGGGAAGGAAAAAAAAAACCCTATGAACGTATCTCATTTTAAAAACTGAAGCAAAATCAGCAAGGAATCACTTTCAGCAGATCAAGTAAAATTGTGTCTTGGGCATGGAACCAAAGTTACAACAGGACAAGCTATCCCTGCCATGCAGGGGGGTCATTTTAAGTGTAACAACGACATCCCATGAAAGGATCGCTAATAAAGGGACAGAGCAGGAGAAATGCATTCAAAACTTTGAGGGGATACTGACAGTAAAACATTCAGTTTGAAACATCTGGCTTTCTAACTACAGGGAATATCTCTCTCTCTCTCTCTCTCTTTTTGGTTTAACTCAGGAACAATGACAGCTGCAATGTGAACAAAGGGGAAAAAAAATATGCACTCTGTTTTGTTTCACGAAGGGGCAGAACCTGGGCATCAGATAGGTGGTGGGGACATAACCGTACCACCTCCAAGAGTGGCAAGGGAAGGGAAGGATGTAGGTGATGACTGACATCATGAAGATTTCTAACCACGCTAATGAAGATTTTTGACCATGCTGTAGCCTTACCTTTCTTTACGATCCCTCTACAGAGAACAGCACGTTAACTGGTAGATACTTTTTGAATGTTTTGTGGCTGGCACAGGAAGAAAATGACCAGGCTTGGTTTTATTAATGTTTCTAATACTGCATGTAGAAACATAGAAATGGGGCTCAAAAATGGCTCCTGAGAAAGTGTGTCAGAGGGAGAAATTTGTGTTACCCCCTCCTGCAAAAAGCTGACTTCCCAGTTTGTCTAAATTTGTATGCTGATAAACATTTGAAACTGTTACAGATATCTCAGTTTGGTTTGTCAAAATAATATTTTGTTAGTTGGCTTCCTGACCAACAGTACATAAACCAAAAACAAGTGAAAGATGGGCAAATGCATGCCATGTGTAAGACTTTGAGGCTGGTTCTGTTTTCATGTTTAAGGAAGGGTGAAACGGTTTGCCTTTCAATGTATGACCTGCTTCCCTAGTTGCAAAGCATGGGATCCCATCTTCCCACCCTAACTCGGGTCACACGCATCACCCTAGTAAATCAATGCAACCAAACCTTGAGACGTACCAAACACCTGCAGTGCACATCAAGGACTAACTCTACATCTTGGGAAGGGGCAGAGGCCACACATCTAACAGATCAGGAGGGAAGCAGGAGAGGTGACTTCTGCCTGTCTCTTGCTAACTTGCTGTTTGACACATACAAGCCACATCACCTCAGCTAGCCTGTTTTACTTCCCACCTTGATAGTTTTTTAGGGGAACAAATAGGATTTTGCCCAACACAATAGGATTTTGATTATGGCTGGTACCTCCATGTGCTGTGGTAATACCAAAAAATAATAAGGGCCAGCATACAGGCTGTATGTTATTTCCATCCTCAGCATTGGGTTTATGTTGGGTTTAAACACAGCATTTCATCAGATCTCAAAGCACTTTATAAAGGAGGTCCAAACCATTTTACAGGTGTGAAAAACTGAGGCACAGAGGTAAAATGACTTGCTGAAGTTTACCCCAGCAGGTCACTTGTAAAATCTGGTTCTCCTGAGCCCCAACCATTAGTCCATGTTGCTCAGGTCTTGCACCTGACCCTTCGCAAGGAGCCTACGTCATACCAAGTCTGAGATGCCCAGACCCTCCCACATTTGCATATGGGACTTCTCACATACATCAGGACGATTCATCCACATGGATTGCAATACCAGATCTCCTTCTACAGGAAGCCCAATCATCATCATTTGCTGTATGCCACATGCTGGTGCTGGGCCTCGCATCCAGTTTGGAAGCTTGTTGTGCATGATTGCTTTTTTTTTTCTCCTCAAAATAATTTAAAGAATAAAATAACTTCAACTTCATAAGCAACTAGTTTAGCAAAAAGAGTGCACTGAATTCTGCACTGGGATTTGAATTTATTGTTTCTTCTTAAACCAGACCACTAGACAGACATGCTGAATTAATGCAATTTCACTACAACCTCTCTGTTCAGAGGAGACTCCCTCTCTGCCTCCCCCTCTCCTCACCCGGTGTAGAAGAGTCTATGCATCAGGTTAGCTTAAACCTACCATATGTGCTTTCCGTGGGTGCTGGTAGCAATAGAGAGTTGTAACTTCGGATCCAGGTCCATGACATTTTCCCACATTCACGTGCTGTTATAGCACCGAGCAGCCTTTGCCCCTATTTATCAGTTGCAAAGCTGCTTTGCAAAGCATATTTATCGGTTGCAAAGATGGGTTCCTTCTCCTCTGTTTTGCCTGTGGCATTATTTTTTTTTCTATGTGTCTTTCGGTGTCCTGTGAAACCTCAGGCCAAGCATAGAAATCAAATGAGCTGAGGGTTAAATGTGGCATATTACTGGCTTTTACCTGCCATCTTCATGCACGTGAGTAGTCACAGCAAAGTCACGGGCAAGACATAAGCAAGAGTGGTACCCTGTGTTCTGTGATGTTGCATTACCTCATTAGAGCCTGTGACCTCAGTTTTGCTACAAGACAACTTTGATCTCACCCCAGATCACTTGGTTTCAGTCAATAAAAGCAAGCATTTGTAAGGCATATAAAAATGCCAGGTATCAGAATTAACTTTTGAATCCATTTGGGACAGCTTTTCTCTTTAGACCCTCTGAAATGTATTATACATCCTAATGAATCTTTGGCTCCCTCCTGCACCCTATAATGCATCTGCTTTCAGTGCCTTGTCTCTGATTTGTATGTCTCATTCCTGACTTCTCCACTGGCAGAGTTGATGGGTACCTCATTCTTCAGTAATTTTTTTTTTCCTTCTGTGTATTAATTAACTGCTTGGCCCTTGGGAGAGGGGTTGGAAAAAATTGAAGTTCACTAAACAAAACATTTAAACATTTTCAATGGCACTTACACACCCAAATCAAGTACATGGATATTTAAGAGTAAAAGCTGAGTTGAGCATCCTTACTGCAAAATGTTACAATAATAGAAATACTGCAGTACCACCTGTGGATGATGGAGCATTTGGATCGTTACTGCAGCATGCTTTTTGTACTTTCTTTTTATAAGGGCCTGTCACAGGATCGAGCTCTAAACACCTAATTCTCCATATGTAATTGCCATGTGCAAGTTTGACTCATGGTAAATGCAAGTTGTTGCACATGTGAAATTGGAGAAGCAAACTTAAAAGCAGGAGTTGGGATGCCTTTGAAAATATGGGACACTGGATTTTCCTATGCACAGTACAGGACATCCAAACCCCATCTAAGCAAACTTGTTGGAAGCTCATGTGTCCCCCACCTGTGGTATATCACAATCAATGCACATAACATTTATTTCTTTACAGCATATGAATTATCTGATTTTGATCTGACATCAGATCTTGCCATTAATTTGTTACCTGTGTGTGGGTGTGGCTTTGGTTTAATGCATTATTTCTGCCTGCGATGCTCTTGACTAAATGGATTATATTCTGTCCTCTCTTAAATATGTGCAACCCCACTGACTGCAGTGGGACCAAGGAAGTTACTAACCCAAGGTCAGCATGTGGCCCATTGTGTTTTAAAGGCAATGTTACAAGCAGTTTTCACAGAGCAGACCTGCTGTCATTGATTTCAGTGGCTAAACCCTCCTTGGATTCAGAGGAGGTAAGCTGAGGCCTGATGATGGCAACAGACAATGTTGGGATCAGTCCAGGAAAAAAATTACCATTGCTTGAAGCCCCCTGTAACAGCTGATGTATTCCAACACTGTCATGGTAATTACATGGTGTATGTGTGTGCAGGCTCATCCTCTTTCTCACTCTCCCTCTCTCACTCTCAAACACACACACACACACACACACACACACACACACACACACACACACACACACACTATCCTTTTGATAGGCCTCTGAATCAGATAAACAATCCATCATCATCTCTTTGTGGATTGTAAACGTCCTGTGAGAGACCCCTTGCAATGAACTGCTAGATTTCCTCCAGCAGCCTGAAAAACAACAGCTATTTCACACCTCTGTAACAAACTGTGCCTAATACCCACCCATTGACATCAAGTATACAAACTTTCTGAGGTCAGCCAGATCAAAATGAGTTCAGCTTTTAATACAGACACACACACACACACACACA
>NW_017728914.1:22248121-22255367 GCF_001723895.1 Crocodylus porosus
ATCGCTAAAAAGAGGATGTTGTGCATATATATATATATATATATATATACACATATATATGTATATCTACCCCTGATGTATATAGTAGTTTGTTGTTATAGCTTATAAAAGTGTACTTCCAATCCTAGAAATGATGACTTGGGCCAAGGGTTGTTCAAATGACACAACTGATAAACCCCTCGTGGTTTAGGTTTTCATTCCATTACCTATGTGATGCTTTTTCTTTCTTTGATCACTGTCCTGCAGCGTTTTTCCTGCTTTTTCTGTGTTGTTCCTGAAGTCCACTGAAGCAGAGTATTGAGAATCCTCTCTCAAATTAGCCTTGTAGAACAGCCAAAAAAAAATAGTCATGACTATTTGCTAGCCTTTTGGCATGGCAAACACAGGGTTTCCAAAGGGCAATAAGCTATTGTGCACAGGTCAGCAGTATTAATGTCAGCAGGGGTCACAGTTCTGAGATCGCATTTTGAAATGCCTAGAGATGTATGTGCTAAACCTTCCATTGTAATCATAGTGGGAAGATCCTCTGAACCACCAGATTTTCAGTTCAATTGATTCTCTTGTGAACTGAACTGGCCAGGCCTTCATTCTCACTGAGGCTGGGTTTAATAAAGAGCCTCCTAGCCTTTGGCGACCCAGTAGGGTTTCCTTTTCTCCTTTGCATCAGCACCTGTACATATTTTGCTCCCATTTTTGTGTCTCTTCCCTAAAAGAACTGTAAATGAATTAGCAGAATGACCCTTTGATAAACACTGAACACGTATATGTATTATATGTATTAACGTGTAGATGAGAATCCTTACTGTATGTAAAGTTTTATGAATGGTTATTTTTTAATTTATGTATTTAATATAGGATTCAATGACCTCTGGTGTTTTAGTTTGTATAAAAAAATAAAACAGGAGCATTTTTAAAAACCTCACTTTACATTCACTGACATGTTCAGAATCTGTTTGGTTGGCACATGGTGGCGATGAGGGGGCAAAGCACTCTGCTCCTCTCCCTGCTCACTCCCACTTGCTGAGAGGAAGGCCTGGCTATTGCAGTAGGGCAGTCAGGTGTTGTGATCTGGTAACATAACACAGGCTCCCTAACCTTATGAAGGGGTTCACTAGTGGCATAACTTATCATTTTGGCACCCTGGGCAATGGGGTGAGGCAGGGAGGTGGGAGAAGGAGTGATGAGCACTTCTTCACATACATGAGCTGCTGCTTCCTCAACACAAGCTCCCGAAACACAAGCTACAGCAGTGGTGGCACCAGCTCCCTGGGGCTGCCATCCTGGTGCCCCCTCTAAATTGGTACCTAGGGCTGATACCTTGCTTGCCACCCACCCCCCACCCAAGTTACACTGCTGGGCTTCGCCAGATTTTGTACTTTAGTAGAGACACTGGGGCTAACTGTTTCAAAAGATAGGGGAGGGAAATTCTTTTCTCCCCAACTTATGTGTAGACCAAACCTGCTAATATTTTCTCTGCAAGTGGAAATTGTCTCTCCTCCCAGGCTTGTACTGACGAGACAGACAGGAGCGGGCCGGCAGTCTGTTTGTCTTTGGAGAATCAAAACCGAGTTCTCCAAGGGGGTTTCCACAGGGCCTTTCCGCATGGTCACAGCTACCCAGTGCTCCTGCAGGGAACACATGTTGCATACCTCCTGTCACCTGTCTGTGCTGGTGTGCACCATGGAAACATCACACAAGCATGAAGATAAGCAGCTATTGGAAAATTGGTGCCATAATCCTTTTTCTTTTTAATACTGAACACACAGCCTGTGGCAATACCTAGACCTATAGCATAAATAACTCAATCACATGGTAGCCATGGGGGTGTTGTGACTGACTGCGTTGCTGGGAGGAACATCCAATAGTCCCACTCATACAATCCTGCTACTCCCTCATGTTGCAGGGTTGTTGGTTGTAACCGTGTTGGTCTAAGGACATCGGCAGGCAAAGCTCTTTGGGTAGACGTGATATCTTCTATTAGACCAAGTAGCTGGCAAAAAGTTCTTGGCAAGCTTTCAGGAGCAGTCGCCCTTCTTCCTATGCCAGCAGAGACTCCCTGTGCCTGAAGAAGGGTGACTGTGTCCGAAAGCTTTCCAAGAACTTGTTTCCAACTGCTCAGTTTGTCTAATAAAAGAGATCACATCTATTCAAAGAGCCTTGCCTGCTTCTCCCTCAGACATTTCCTTTGGCAGGTTTATCCTTGGCAGGATTTCATTATCTATAGCTATGACCTAACTAACTTCTTGCCTTGAGTGAATCGGCCACAGGCTTCCCAAGGCTCCAATGGCTTTCTAATAGGTCCATGAAATTTTTATGGAGGCTTTAAAACGAAACTTCCTTTTGAAAAGTACATTCCATTATGGTCAAGGTTACTGTCTCAGCTGCATGTTTCTGCAGCACCCTCGACACTCGCATTACTGCTGCATAGTAAAGAGCTCTGTGACTGTACTCTGAAGTGACTACAAAAAAGAAAGCTTAAAACATCTTGGAGCAGTACTCTCCCATTACAGCTGCAGGCAGTGACATCTATAACCCCCACACAAGCAAATAAATCCTGGGCAGTTTTATATGCCCAGGGAGTGTGATTTGAGTTGCAACGGATTATGACAACTTTTTATAGCAACACAAATTATCTGATAAATACTGTAGGCTTGTTGTGGTATCTCAAAACATCTAGCATTGTATGTGGTGATAACTGGAACAAGGGCGCTACTTTTTCAATGATTAATAAAAACCATAAAAGATAAATGTGTTTATACTAAATATGGTGTACGCTCATTCTCTCTGGCTCTGCATTTCTAATCTACCTGATCCCCAAGAAAGCAAAATCAGCAATTAGCTGCTAGCTCCCTTAAAGTCTTAGCAGGTTTCTGATTTAAAAGGAGATCAGTAAGTTGAGATGTATTTTAACTCGGGGTATTTGACCACTGAAATCTGGAGTGTTGTTGTGACACATCATCATAAAACTGGGTCTATTTGAAAAAGTGGGTATTGGTTTGGTTTGGGGTGTCAAAGATCTCAGCATTCTCAGTATTCAGGGGTCTTGGTTTTGGGTATTTCTTCTAACCACCTTTATAGCAAGGCACCATCCCCGTATATGTACCCTCATCTTTTCTGTTGTGGTGTTCCTAATCAGCGTTGGCTTTCTCATACACCAGTCTCTGCCATGCAGAGATTCAGCACCCAAATAATAGTATATTGCCCTTCCTCTTGTCTCAGAGTTATATCCTATTTATATGCAATCCCAGACATGACTACAGGAAACATCAAGCTGGCATTAAAATAGGCCATGAATATGGCTACGTCAGTGCTTTGACGAAGTTCCTCAGCCTCATCACACGATGGCAGCATTCTTCTTCCAGCTTTTTCCTCCCCACCCCTAGATATGGGTTGGGTCATTGGCAGTCTAAAGAAGTCTGTGCAGCTTTTCTTTGTGAGTTTCAAAACCCAATTTCACCCCTCAATTTCCTCTGTATATTTGTTCCTCCCTTTAAGTGTACGTGCAAAAGAGATGTTAATCACAGAACAAGTCTTGGCTTATTCTGCTGCTATATTTGGTCACAGCTTGGGGGGAAAAAAAGTCTACTCAATAGACTCATTTTTGCAAGGATCTACTATGTCTCATGTTGGGGACTGGGCTGGCTCAGCAAGGGCAGATGCAGTAAATTAACTTCCAGATCTAACAGACTCAGCATTCAGAGTGAGCCTTGGAACTGATTAATTACACACACAACAATTCAGTCTCGCTCTTGTGCCAGATGAAAAAAAAAAGGGGAAAGGTCAATCTGAATCACTCCCTAATTTTTAGAATGTGAAGACATACGATTTTTTTGCCTCTGTTTGTAGACATAAAAGAATAATTTGGAGTGTTTAGCTTTTTTTCTCCTGTGGGATGCTCTTGCGGTAGTGTCCTCCCAATGATTTTTCTCAGACTCATCCGCTTGAGCCATTAATGCACTTTGCGCCAGGTTATAATCTCAGTTACACTTAGGGGGTAAATACAGAATGATACCTTTGGCCACGTCCAGAAAAGTGCAGACTTCTGGTTCTCCAGAGAATGCCTATGGCACATGGCAAGTGACCCCAGGGGCAGTAGGTGACCCCAGCAACTTACCTGGGGTCCTGGAGGCCTCCTGGGGCTGCAGCAGCAGTGATCCTGCTGGGCGGAGCCTAGTTGGCAGCCGCAATGTGGCTCCAGGTGGCCCAGATCCAGTTTTCAGCAGCCCGCTGCCCATGCATGTGCTGCTGCACTTTTTTTTTCCACCTTTTTTTACCCCGGGATATTCAAGGGTCAAAAAAATCTGCGGAAAAAAGAATGGACCAGTGCACACACGGGCAGCGCACCCTTGCAGGACAAAGATCACCTGACTGTGCAGTATGTGGCACTGCAGACGTGTTTGCAGCACCACATACCGCACGGCTGTGCTCGTCTGGATGTGCCTTTGATTCTAAATACTCTGTATCTACAGTAATGCAAATGAGACCAGTGTCTGGCTTACTGACCTTCCAGTTGTGTGGAGCCGAGTAAATAACTCAATGAGTCAACTGATCCTCTTTCTGTTTGTGGCCTCTATACACAGATCACACCTTCCTTAGGTATCTTCGTTGTTTAAAATTATAAGCCAAAAAGTTTCTGCAACTAATGCTTGGTGGTCTGGAGCTTGTTTCTAGTCAATGCATGTGAATATTCAACAATCAGAATCCTAGCTCTTTTGAATGAGCCCTTGTGTCTTGTTTCCTATTGGATGAGCCTGACTTGGAAATTAAGACTTTGAAATACCGCATTCCCAAATTAAGACTTTGGAATACCTCTTTTATGTCTCTTACAGTATTCTCCAGTATCCGAACTCGTATGGTTGTATGCTGGAACACTGGTGGGTGATAAACACAGATATGTGAAAGTGCAGATGAAGCAAATTTACATACTGTTAAATAACCATTGTTGAAAAAATGTTTAGCGGTAGCTTATCTGGTTCTGGAAACATATTAATGAAACCAGTGATAGCAGTGATAGAAAAGAGGAGCATTTTTCTCCCACTGTTGCTAGGGACTCACAAGTCTGAGATATAGATAGTATTTTCCATTATCATTCCCAAACAGTGCACAAGTACATGTCATTTGAATAATGTTCCAAAAGGACCACAGACTTATGATTTAGATACTTTAATACCTTCTCCTCCTTCTCTGCAAAGAAAAGCCTGTAAAAGTGATGTATGGCATAGCTGAAAATGGGTCTTAGAGCTGGTAGTACTAATCAGATGATTCTGTCTGCATGTTACTTCTGTGTATGAAGGGGAATAAAGAATGGACATCTGTTACTGCTGCGGACTGTACTGTTTATGATAAAGTCATGCCATTGGATAAACACAGTTTCTGAAAGAACTGAACCAGGTTTGTTGGGAGCAAATGGAATGAAACAGAGTTTCAGACTTGGATTCTTTATAGGATACTGTACAACGTACCAGACGGACCCAGGAACTAACCCTTTTATTTAAAATGCATTTTACACTGTCTTATACCATCAGCTGACATACTGCTGCAAAGTTGGCATCCCAGAGGCCACAATAAGAGAGATTTCCATAGTCAGCAGAATCCTGGCATCTTCCTGATGGCCCTTCTGAAACATTCACATGCTTAAAGAGTCGAATAGGGATGACTAAAGGCAGGATTTGGGGGAACACTTAACTGCCACTGAAAGTCAAAGAGCAGACACTGAACTCTCATAGGCGGTTTTAAAAAATCTTACTTTACATCTATGTAACTTAACATCCAATGTTTCCAAAGTAATCAAGGAGAACAGGAAAAGTTGTCTTGGCCTTTTCTGGGAATCTAAGAATTCAGTCTAGTAGGATGAAGTCATGTTTTCCTCCCACAGAACAGATTTGCTGTGACTTAGGCTGCCAATTTAACCTGGGCTATTCAGCAGCAAGAAACCTTTTCCAAAGCGAACTCTGCTTCTCACATTAACAAACAAGATAGAATGTTCTTGCTCAAATTACAATAAACTGTAAAAGAAGCTTAGCCTACTTTAGAACTGCTACATTGAGTTTCATCCCTGCTAACAGCAGTAATTTCTCCAGTTGTTGCCAAGGAGCTGTTCTACTGTAGTTTTCACCTAAAACAGTATTTCTCAACTTCGTTCGAATCAAAGCACCCTTCAGAAAATGCCAGCTTATAGTTTTCACTTTTTTTTTGACTACAGAAAAATAATTGACCAATTCTTCTGTTGTAAAAAAAGACCTCAGAAAGACGACAGCAGGTCAGAAGGTTTCTTAACACTATCTTGTTTGAAATTTCTGGGTTTATTTTGGGAATCATGTTTGCACACCTACCAGTGCTAACATTGTGTGGCACTCTACAGCACCCTTCAGATGATTTTGGGGTACCCTATGGTATCACAGCCCCCTGGCTGAGAATCACTGGACTGGAACCTTAGCCACAAACTGTATCCCATTGCTCTGGCCTCCACATGGGATTACAGGTACGCAGGAGGATTCCTCATCAAACAAAGCAAAGCCTCGTCACACAGTTAAGTCAATACTTTGTAAAGTCAGCTTGAAATGGAGTTTGCCAAGAATAATTGTCATATGTGCTGGTTTCACAAACATTGGGCACATCTACATGTGCAATTAGTGAGTCTCCAAAAATTCTGGTGCAATTCTCACCAGAGTCAGCTGCTCCCAAGCAGTGTCTTCACATGCACCTGGGACCAAAGCATTTTGAGCTAAGGCAAAGCAGCTCCAGGCTGGCAGCAGGCTAGGGGGTCAGCCCCAGGCTCTGGGTCTTGGCATCAGGCAGTGGATTTCATAGACTTTCAGAGACATCAGGGCTGGAAGGGACCTCGGGAGATCATCGAGTCCAGCCCCTGCCCGAAGGGCAGGAAGTCAGCTGGGGTCATAGGATGCCAGCAAGATAAGCATCCAATTTGCTCTTGAAGGTGTTCAATGTAGGTGCTTGAACCACCTCCGATGGCAGACTGTTGCAGACCTTGGGGGCTCGGACAGTAAAGAAATTCTTCCTTATGTACAGCCTGAAATGATCTTGCAGTCATTTATAACCATTCAACCTCGTCATCCCTTGGTGCACTCTGGTGAATAAACATTTCCCCAGAAACTGGTGGTCACCCCTGATAAATTTATGGGTGGCCATCAGATCACCTCTGAGACTGTGCTTTTCCAGGCTAAAGAGTCCCATGGCTCTCAGCCTGTCATCATAAGGTCTGTTTTCCTGACCTCTGATCATGCGC
>NW_017728914.1:22255467-22273668 GCF_001723895.1 Crocodylus porosus
TGCAGGACTGGACCAGTGCAGAATAATCCTCCTTGGAGGTGAATCCCATCCTCCATCCTTTGTAGGCCTTTCTTTTTTAGCCTCAGGAGGTCTGCTAGGTCCCTGGAGAGCCAGGGGGGCTGCTGTGCCCTCTTGCTGCCTTTCCTGTGAGATGGAATAAATAGACTTAGCTTGTGCATTGAGTATTGCTCCCTTGAGAAGCAACCACTCTTCTTGAACTCCCCTCTCCCTGGAGTTGTGGTCCCTTAGGGCCTGACTGACAAGCCTCCTGAGCTTGTCAAAGTCAGCTTTCCTGAAGTCAAAGACTTCCATGTTGCTGACTTGCTTGAATCTGAACATGTGACTGTGACCCATGTGTAATAATATATCCTCTTATGTTTACATGCAGCTTTCATCCTTCCCAACCCATCCTCTCCTTCCATTTGGTTCTGAGATATTTGATTCTTCTGTTAGACTCTTACTGCCCACCCAGCTGCACAGCAAAGCACTGGCAAGTTACAAACACCTTGTAGTGACTTTGATCCAAAACCAAGTAGAGGGGGAACAGACACAAAAAGCTTTTATTTCATTCCAACACAAATATTGGCAAAGAGGCTGCAGGTTAACTGGGACAATATATTTTTTTAATGTGCCTGCCCAAATCAAAGCACCGGACTGTTAATCTGGAAACCTGGCTTCATATTCCTTGCTCCACCACTGATTCTTTCTTTGATCTGGGGCACATTACTTCATTTTTCTGTGCCTCAGCTTCCCATCTATCAAGTGTATTGTGAAGCTTTACGATCTTAGACACGGACAACAGTACAGAATAAAAGGTCTCCTTTTTGAAGGCTGTTTTACTTGGCTGAAGCCTGCACGGGAGGTGGTAGATGTGTTGAGTTTTTGCATGACTCGTGTCGTAAGTAAGGCCTTTCACCAACGCAGAGGCTCAGAAATGCTAAAGTGACAGTCCTCCACTTCAAACATGCAGTGGACATGCTTTTCCTCCCACAAAATCCTTGGGTGTGGCATTCTCCTGACACTTCCCAGCCTTCCTCTGCTCATGAAAACACATTGGGCCTGTCACACTTTTGCTGAGTGTTTCATTCTGCAGAGAAGAATCAGTGCCTTCATGCTCCTACTCAGGGCAGCAGCACAGCAATGCTTTTATTGCATTTGTTCTCAGAGAGACAAAATATTATTTTGTCTTTCTGGGGAAGCCCATAAGCCCATAGGCAGAAGCAAAGCACGAACAGTAGAGGCACTGTGGACCACAACAGAGACCTTGTAGAGGGGAGCTGCCAACGACAGTCTTAGAGGACAAATGGAAAGCACATTTTTGAAGTTCAAAGTAGTAGCTGGGTGATGTCTTTTACAATCTTTCATGCTGAAGTCCATAGCAACCCTAGATGAAGCATGTTTTATAGCCCAGTCTGAGGATGTCTCATTTACTTTAAAGAGCCATTCATTATTCTTCTCTCTGATCCACTGGGATCTGGGAAGTGAAATGGCAGCTTTCTGCCAGACTAAGACAATACAGTACATTAAAGGCTACACATTTATATATGGATTCAGATCCATACTTCCTAAGAGTTCAAAGCCCACCTACAAAGCCCTCTTAAATAAGGAATGAAGCAAAGAGGTCCTGCCACACACGCTCTCACTTGCCCTCGGTTATTTTACCAAACCAAAAGGGCCCTTGACATGAAAAGGCAACAAGAGTTACAATCGAATCAAAGGGAAATGTTGTGCACATAAGGCAATCTAGGGGCTGTGAAACAAGCATGACTTGTTTAGTCTACCAATAGGAAGGCTGAGAGGGGGAATCTATTTTCTGTCTATAAATAGGCTGCAAGAAAGCTGCTCAGACCATCAGAGCAACCTGGGTTTAGGGTCAGCATAGGGATATTTTAACCCTCTTCCAAAGCATCTATTATTGATTATTATTTAGGAATGGACACTGACTGGGATGGATTACTACCCAGTTTCAATTTAGCTAAATGGGCCACCTAAATTAGGTAGGTCATTTCTGCCTTCCAGCTTGGGCTTAAGGGCTGAAATACTTTGCACTATTTTATTTGCACAGCAGCCCTGCTTTATCCATGTTTGTTGAAGCCATTTCCATGTAACGACTGTAAAGACCTTGAGCATTGGTGTGCACTGGACTGCAATGAGGAGCTAAGGGGCCAAAAGTAATTTAATGGCATGCAGTGTCCTCCCTCTCTCCAGCTCCAAGTGGACAGGCATCCATTTAAAGGAAGGCTCATCATGATCATTGTCATCTTACAACAGTTTTGGTAAGCAGGCCAGGCACTGAATATACATGGAAAATAAATTGCCTGTAATCCCCCCAATTTGCCACCCCAGGTCACAGTAGAAATTGTTTGGTGGTATAACAGGAGCAGACTAAAAGAGGAACAAGAGAACTTGCACTGCTCTTGTTCATAATACATGCATCTTTTGAAACAAAAAGAATCTCAGCCCCTGACGTGGGTGTTTTCCAAATCACTAAATCTATTTAAAAGCATCTGAATATGCAAACAGAAGAGAGGGATCAGGACCTCTGACTTCCAAGAAATACTGCCTCATACATCAACATGAGGGAGAGAAACTGCCCTGATGATAAGGGACTGTTCCGCTTTGCCAGACTTGTTCACTTAAAATACCAGCCGTGCACTAGACTGATAAAAAGCACGAGCTCTGGAGCCTTGCCACTGATTCTGAAGACTTACAGCAAGACACATTCCTTCCCAAAGGCTGTCAGCAAGCTGTCTGCCATCATATTAGCATAGTAGTATGGCCCACACAGAAGAACTTACCAGTTTCTTCCTGGAAAAGGCAGCTTCCATGCTAACATTTCGAGTGGGAAGAAACAGCCACGCTACCACACAATCCAGGGGCTGGGCTGTGCATCTGTTCTGACAGCTATCAACATACAGGATCAATCTAATTCAATGCATCCTTGATTGGTATTGTAAAACCAGAAATTATGGGGCAGACTTCATCAGACTGTATTTCAGAGTAAGGAAGGTAGGCAGTATTTTGACTAAGCTCCTGATGTTGTTTTTTCACCAGTGTCAAGCAGAAGTACTTTTACTGAAGTACTGGTTGGTGATATCAAACCAGAAACATAGGTCACATATACACAAGCAGCGAGGTTGCTCTGACACACTGTAATTATGGAGCATCAGAGCAGACTCGATTGATTGAGTCTACTGAAGCATGGTAGTCACTGCGCTCCAGCAGACTCCAACGTCTTGTGTATCAGTGTCCCTGCACTTAAAAGCCCAATGAGCTTTAGTTAAAGTGCTCCTACCGCCATTTTTAAGCATGGGGTTGCTGATGCACAAGACACTCCAGGCACTTTAATTAGAGCAACTCTCAAAGCCCCTTGAATTTAAGTGCACCTCCCCTCCCCCTCCACTCCTAGAGCATGTGTATGTGCCCAAGTCTAAATCAGATTCTGAAGATTGGTCTGAGCCCCAGCTTTGGTTTTAGATGCTAATTTTGTATTTCTGAAAGCAGGAGGCTGATCAGATGTGTGAAAAGTGTGTTTTTGCAAAGAATAAGAACAAATCTGGAGTCAGAGTCAAATTCTTTATCTTCTACCCAGCTAGATCTAGCCACTGAGGGATGTCCAGGTGAGCCTCATACAAGCAGCCATTCATTTCTGGGGCTAGTTCTGCTACAGCAAGTTTTGAAGATAAAGAAACTGTAGGAATCCTGCAGTATTCCTACATGACTCAGATCTTACCCGGGCTACTGCAATTAAACAGGGTCTGTTGAGTGAAGGACTGAGTCATCAGTGTCTGTCTGTGTCTGTGATAGGCAGAAAGATGCCAAACAAAGAGCTCATGTAAAAGGAAATATCATTCCATCTGCATATTAAAAGGTTTCTCTATGCCACTTTGCCAGCCAATTTGGACAGCAGTAGTTTTCCATTGTTTGGACATTTATCTAAACACAATAAAAGCCCTAAGGATTGGCAACAGGCCATTTGCAGTGCATCCAGACTAGGCTGGGAGAGCCCCATGCCACTGAGAAGAAATGTGCTTCCTGGACTTGGTAGGCAGCTTATGTTCAAGCTTGCGTCTCTCTCAAATGGAAAGACTGACTGCCACATGAAAAAGTGGGAAAGAAAGAGGACACTATGAAAGAGAGGAGGTAGGACCCCTGACCCTTATGCTACATTGTGTTCAGCCACGATAGAAGCAACTCACAGAGGCTTCACTTCCAGTCCTGGATGGGGCTAAAGACATCCTAGACATCATGCCCTCGCTTCCAGGAGCAGGTTTCACATGACCCTTTGTCTGCATGCTTAAGCCTAAAGTTCAATTGAGCAGTGTCAGTCTCCATTTTCAAAAACAGATGCTAGATCCTCATTTCCAGCTAGGAACATAAAGGTCAGGAAGATGCTGTGCACGTCACTGAAGGTCTCAGATGGGTGACTTACAGAAAAGTATCGGCACTCAGGACTTTAGGAAACTGTAAAGCTCTACCAGTTACCTGCATTCAGTAGCTGATTCAAAGAGAGAGGTGATCATCAAAGTAAAGTATTGCTGGTAGAGATGGTTGGAAAAATGCAGAAAAACAGTTCATACCCAATTTTTAAATGTTTCTTTCAAAATTACAAATTTCCACTTCAGAATTATAATCACTGTTATTATTACTGGTGATGAGAACATAGTTAAATAGATAAGCTGGTAGATTGATTTAAAATACGTATTAAGATACAGGGAAACAAATATATATTATAGGCATCAGTTAATAGAAACACTGTAGATATTTCCCAGCAGTTCTGAACTAAATAGTGTTTTGATGCCATTCAAAGTTCAGTGAAAATACATAAATTACTAGCTTTATGAATCTGTTGCTTGACACTGAATCCAATTTCATGATCCAGACATTAGTATTCTAGCTGGCACAAGCTGGCAACAGATTTGAGGTCTTGTGGTAGAGAAGACAAGATTTTAATTTTAGTTCTTCCATTCAGGCTCAGCTTGGTCTTCACATAGACATGGACTTCTTCCTGGAAGCATGACACACAGCCTCCCTGGTATGGATGCAGGGAGTCCCAGATCTGTAGATTAATGCCACACAGACACTGTAGCAGCACTGAAGCATGTCAGCGGGCATTAAAGGAGTGCTGGATCCTTAGGATCTTCCACTTGGAGGGTGGTATATCACTGAAACAACAGGAGCTGGCATGGTTTTGAAGTGTCAGGGTGTAATTAGGGAGTCTCTAATCCACAGATTATCAGCTCCTCACTCTAAAGCCCCCATCTGTTGTGCACATTGAAAGCATTTTATCTCTGGGCCTGCTCATGCTCAGGTTCACAGGATTTCAGCCTCTCATAAGGCTTTAATTGTTCATGCAAAGTGGCCAGTATGTATCTGCCAGTTGGTGGCCAGGCACTGGAGCAGATTTGGGCTATCATTTTCACACTTGGGTGCTTAATGTTA
This sequence comes from Crocodylus porosus, assembly GCF_001723895.1. Classification (NCBI taxonomy): domain Eukaryota; kingdom Metazoa; phylum Chordata; order Crocodylia; family Crocodylidae; genus Crocodylus; species Crocodylus porosus. Next base: position 22,260,910 of record NW_017728914.1, read on the forward strand.
GGCTCTTAGAGTTGTACTTAGGCATATAATTAGTTAGTCTGAGTTGCAGAACCTCCCATGGAAGCTATAAAACATTTGCACTCAAGATAATCCAGATAGTTATAATCCACAGGTACTTCTTATCCATGAATCCCTGTTTCTAAATTACACTCATTTCACCTCTGCTGACTGGTGTTACTGTGTATGCGATTACATGCGCAGGTGCTCACACATACATATGCAGACTGCATCACTTCTAATCAACAGGGATTTATTTCGTCTTGGGAAAACAAAAAAGACAGGCAGTGTTTCCTTACCGTGTGGCTATCCTCAGAGATTCTGTCCAGAGAGGCAAGTAAGATTGCATTTAAGGGCTTTACCAGAATCCCACAAAGTTTTTCCCAAGGACCCTGCAGATCAGCAAATTCCCCAGCACCTTCAAGACATGCTCCACAACTTACTGTTTGAGCTGTGAGCTAGACCAGTGGTTCTCAACTTTTTTTGTACCAGGACCCATTTGCCAACATTGATATCTTGTCTTGATCCATACCCCATGGGCCATGCTGGGGCCCCTCACTCCCAACCTACAGTCCCCTGCCCCCCCACTCCAGCCCGACCGAAGGGGGTCCCCAGCTGCCCCCATCCCACTTGGGGTGGAGCACGAGCAGCAAGTGCTGCCCCCATCCTACCCCTGAGCAGCGAGTGCAGGCCCCTGCATGTATGGGCACTAGCCCTGTGCCGCCGGCCCAGGCATGCAGCTCCCCTCTGCAAAGGACTATCCCCCGCCCCCGCCACACACACACACACCAGCCCTCCGGACAGTCCTCTAGACCTCCAACCCCCGTTCCCCAGGCACTTACCTGCGTCCAGCAGCTGGGGCCGCTGCCACGTGTGCAGACGCCTGCGGCCTCCAATCGTCCCAGACAGACAGCCTGCAAGGGGAAGCCCGCTCTTTCACGCATTTTTCTGGGACTTGTTTGCGACCTTCTCAAATATTCTTGCAACCCACTTTTGGGTCTCAACACAGCAACTGAGAAACACTGAGCTAGACCACTCCTGCAGGGGAAGTTGAAAGTGCTTTTCCATCTCCTTTGACTCTTTCAACAAAGCTCAGCACACTGGATTCTGCCTTCATAAAATGATGTAATCAGGGCTTATATCCAGCCATATGGCTATAGTTACATTTCCAATTCAACTAGTTAACCAGGAAAAGAGATAAGTCAAGTTCTAAATGAATAATCAGAGAAATTTCCTTCATGAAACCTTAAATACTCAGAGAAATTTCCCTTTTAAATTTACAAGTACTCAAAAGACTCTAGAGACATCTATTTTTTTTTCCTCTGATCTACATCTCTTTTTTTACCTCTGATCAACAGTTCAAACCTTACACCTTTTTTCAGGAGTAATATAATGTTGTTATCATTTGATCCATGCTCACTAAGGGGAGAAAAATAATTTATAAATAATAGTTTGGTTGACACATTTTATTACCGTTACAGTTCATTATTCAAAATTACTATGACTTTCTCCAGCAAATATCTCTTGGTTGGAAGATCATTCATCAACCGTTCATTATAAATATTTGAAAACCACAATTTGTGTGACATGTAGGTTGCCCACATACGTTTCATGGATTTATTTCCATTTTATGATTGAAAATATATCAATGAACCAACAACAGCACAAAATTCACGGCATGTATCAGAGGGTTGCATTAAACAATGTGCAACTAAAAATTCACACCAATATCAGCTCTAAAATACAGTATTTTTTTTTGTCTTTGAGCAGATGGGTTTATAATTCATTGAATAGCTATACTGGAAAAGTTTGTTCTCCTGAACATTTACGGAAACACAAAATAAGCAGGAATAGAATCCAAACAAATGTCTTAAACGTAGGAATAAATATTTATAATAAAAAAATGAGCAGCGTTTAGCAAACTTTGTTGAATATGAGGTGGGTTTGGTAGATTCTGGCCACTGCCCAATGGACTAGCATCAGTTTAAGAAGTAATCATCAATTGTTGCAACTGACAGCCAGGGACTGAATGAATAATGCACGTCTCCCTGGCCTATAGGCACCATTGACATGTTAAGAGTAAAGTACATTGCTGGGACAGTGTGCAGAGGAAGCTTACTCTACAAATGCCTATGCCTATGCTGTATTCATTCTGAGGACTGGAACCTACCCAGAGCTCTTGCACCCAGCATGAACATTAAATCCACAAGCACATGCATGCATTTGCCAGTGTTTGATACTCGAAGTACTCTAAGAGCTCTGTACAATAAAACAAGGTGACTTGCAGAAGAAATGTGTGGCTGCAAAAATGATTGCCTTGCTTCATCCGGTTTCCTTTGGACCCACAAAGCAGAGTTGCTGAGTAATTGCATTCTTTTTTGATGTCTTACACAAAATCATATTATAAAGTCCAGAGACACAGCTGACTGTTCTCCGCTCCCGGGTTTGCGTTTCATGGTCACCACAGCAACTGCCACAAGCAGTCTTGTTAACCTCTGAGAGCAGCCTGCTCATAATCTTAATAATCCACCCTCTCCAGATGGAAGAGTTTTCTTTCACAAAACAAATAGCTTCTTCCATGAGATATGGAGGAGACCGTTCAAATCATCCTTGTGCACTGATTTTTCAGGTGCCATGAAGCTGAAGGAAGGATGAAACTTAAACAGTGAAATAAGGTATTGTCTACATGGTCTACATTGCAGTATAGGCTAGGAAAATGGGTACATGTACCTCTATAACTATATTGGCATAAGTGACTAAAATCCCTGTGTACATGAGACCTAATTTAGACAATGTCTAATGTCATCTGTATCACAAAGCTACGTAATTTTTGCTGATTTTGTAGTCAGTGGGTTTACAAAACAAGTAATATTGATGTTAAACCAGATTCTGACCTCTCTAGACTAGCTGCAACAGTATTTAAACCAAGGGACTTACCCTTCCTGGCGTCCACTGGAGTAACTGAATAAGAATCTAATCCTAAATATGAAAGAAGCCAGGACAAGGTGGCACCTTAAAGACTAATGGGTTCAGAGAAGCATAAGCTTTTGTAGGCAGCAGTGTTAAACCAATGGTGCAGCAGACATACACTGCATGCCAGTTAAATTATATCTTGCCCACAGTAAAAGGCCTGAACCAGACACTTGGATTACAACACCAAAGTTCTTCTCTGGTTTTTGGAGGGTTTTTTGCTGGTTTATTTCTTTTGGAGGGGGTGAGGGAATGGAGCTGTAGTATCTCTAGGTTTTCTTCTGTTTGGAGACATTAAAACCACCAGTTTAACTCTGTTTCAGTGATTATTTTGTGGTTTTCTGCTTTATTTTAAGCCTTTACAACACACTCTGAACTATCCTTTACCCATCCAAAAGCGATCTTCTAGGAATCCTGTAACTGTGCCTGAATTTTAAGGTCTCCCCTTTGCTGGATATACAATACAGCAGTAAAGGGGGCACCAATATGAGCCCCATAGTCTGCCAACCGTGCAGCCCCAGAAACTGGTATGAGAAGCAAGGGGGAGTTCCCACTTTCATATAGGGGTCACAAGCCAAAGGGAGGGAACAGGTAAAAAGGTAAGGAAACATCAATACTGTGGTAACATACACTCAGCACCTTAATTTCCACCTCATCTTAATTTCCGCAGTGTCCCCAAACAAGTCTTTAGTCCAGGGGTGTCCAACCTTTTTGAATGTGGGGCTGGATCATAAACTTTTTATCACCCAGTAGGCTGGAGGGCCGTATTCAAAGACCTCACAGGAAGCAATATCACATCACCCCCCCCCCACCCCTCGAAACAAAAGTACAATGTTTACTTTCATTTCTCGTCGCAGCACCTCAGGCCTCAGAAAACACTTGGAGGGCTGCGTGGCGGCCCGCGGGCCGTATGTTGGACAAGCCTGCTTTAGTCCCTAGAGCTCTCAAACATCGGTCTGCAGCTGCCCCCAAGTCTGAGTCCATCTCCTTCAGCCCACAGTCCTGGCTAACTAAGCCAGTGAGATCTCCAGCTCCACTGTCACTCCTATGCGTAGGGCTGGGCAGGTTCTCTGGGCACGCTGCTGCCTCTTCCATTTACTCTAGCCTCAAGCTTCCTCCTCTTTTGTCCCTTGCCCCCCAACCCCATGATGTTTCCGTAGTCCAAATGAACCATCAACACAGCACTGAAGACTGCACCCTAGTTTCTCCTGCTGTTACACATGTTATAGTCACATTACAATAGGTTATTTAGTAGTGGAAAGAATCTGAGATTTATATGAAACTTTTCTGAAGCGTATCAAATGTCAAAAAAATTAGTTATTTCCCTTATTGACCCCCAGTTTATTTAGGCATTTGAACAGTCTCATTGATGTCAATGGCAATGCCACATACAGTGGTTTTATTGACTTGGGTTTTGCAAGACTTGCAGGTCTGCAAATCTCACCAGAGCTGCACATCTGCTCATGACTTCCTGATGCCTTTGTTGGCTCATGTCTGAGCAATCTCACATAAATAAAGAGCAAAATCACTCAGTAAGGACCATATGCTAAGGCTCCATCTATTTTTATTTGTTTATAATATCCCTAATTAGGTGATGTGCTGGGAGACCCATTCCAGAAATGGGTGGGTTTTGTTTCCACCAGCTTTTCAGTCTTAGATTAGCATAGAACTTCAAAAGTTTTTACACTAAACAAAATGCATGAAAAACAGCCATGATATTGATGGCTTGCAGTGCTGTGTGGGAGCATAAAGAGGCTTGAGAATCACCTCTGAAGAGATATACAGAAGATCTGAAAGCAGAAAGCACCACCCTTCAAGGTTCCACTGATGCTGCAAAAATATATCCAATATTTTATCTCGAAGCCTCCGTTGCACATGTTGAAGTAGGGTGAGGGAGCATATGACACTGGGAGGTCCCACTGATGCTGCAAAAATATAAAACTGATGGTCAGCTTTTTCCAGCTTGGACACCTAAAGCTAGGCACATAAAATCCCATTGAAATACTTAAATAAAGTTGGATTTTTCAGGAGTACTGAAACATGGACACCACTCCCACTGAAGTCAGCAAGCCTGCGGGTATTCAGCCCCTGAGAAACTCCAGCCATTTTTATGTAGGGGTCTAAACAGACATTTAAGAATCTGTTTGTAGACACCTCTGAGCTAAAGAAAGCATTAGTTATTTAAATCTTTTAAATCTCCTGCAGTACTCACATAAGAGCCATTTAAAGCATGTGCTCCCATGGATGGCAGTAAGCTTACTTAGGGGTTTAAACACAGCCTAGAACATTTTCAGGATTGAGACTAGTTTCTTACAACTGTCTGAATCAGTATATCCCCAGGGTGCCCTCACCATATTCCCATTCCCAATATCTTTTTTGGTTTGCAATGGGCTTTCTTGTCCCCACCCCTCTAATCTAGCTGTACACAGCTACCACCTCTACCTCTGGAGGCCTATTTGTTGCTGAGGCACTGCAGAACGAATTGGGCCTCTTAGACCACCTTTCCTAATCAGGAGAAGAATGCAAAGTGCTATGAGTTCCTCAGATGGATAACACACCTGAAGTGTAAAATATTACAGTGCAAAGTTCAGGATACAAATAAGCTGCAGCCATGAACTATAGGAAATATTGAAAAAAATGCATGATCATTGAACACGGTTTTGATACAATCCTACAGGCGTTTCAAACAGACCAAAAAATGGTTGCTTATGTGAGATAACGTTCATAGGCCCCTGAGAAGTTATGAGTTCCAAGACTAAAGTTCAGAAATCTTCTCATCCAGAACCAACACGCTCTTTCAGACAACACTGTTGTTTTTAGACATAGCTGGAGAGCATCGCTGTTATGCTTTCTTTATAACTTTGGGGAATGGAGATTTAGTGCAGGAGATAAGAAGCCTTTGGGACATTTTGATTAAGCTCCTAGGAATGGCAATATGCACCAAATATTTATATTAAAATAACAACTACCTACAATAGTTAGATAGCTTGGATTCCTGTGTATATGAGGCAGGGAACCTTAAAGTAGCTGGCTTTCAAAAATTCCTCTTCAAGTCCAAGGTTAATAGGCTGGAATTGCTGCAGTTGCTTGATTGATACAGGCTGTGAAAAAGAATTCAGACGTTTTAGCTTGGCACAAAAGCAAGCGTCTGTTCTGCATTCTCCTGCATTCTGAATATATTTCATGACAATGTCCTAAGTTCACCGTAGCATCCCCTGCCTGGCAGGGGAGCTGTCCTAGAAATGCCTAAAGGATTTGAACACTTTAATGACTGGTTATATAGCTCTAAGACCCGTGAGAGCATCCTCACAAGCACTCACACCGAGGAATAGTGGAAAGAAAAACATAATCAGACAGTAAGCCCCAATTAAAAAGAAATCGGCTGTGCATTATCTCTGTGGACTTGTATGTCTAGGTTCTTGAAACTTTTACTCAGCTCATGGGCAGAGAAATTTGAAACACAAGTTAATGGGTTTTCATGTGAGTAAGGACTTCAGGGCTGGTATGCCTGTATCTGTCCCTGCTTACCACAGGGAAGGGCCTGCAACGACTGGTCAAATATGGAAGTAAGAAGAATTTTAGCTGCACGTGGGATCTGTGTTTATCAGCCAGGGCTTCAGAATCATAGGGATATTTTGTTCGTGAATTATGAATTTTAGAGAGCAGTAGGCACATCTACACATTCATTAATGTGCCTTAGATACTGTGCGTTTAGTTAGTCCTTTATTAAGGAGGTAGTAAACTAAATGCACAGTACCTAAAGTTGCTGCACATTAACACTGAAGGCTTTTTAAACCCAAAAGCTTGCTATAAAACAGATTTTCAACTATTTAAGTTGGTCTAATAAAAGATATCATATTCACCCAAAGAACCTTGTCTGCCTATGTCCTGAGACCACCATGGCTACAACCTACACCCCAGTTAATTAGTGACGCTTACTGTGCATTCGCCTAATAACACTGCACAGCAGGCTATTAACACGGTTTGTGCTATGACGCTCCACTGAGCAGTGTTATTAGGCCAATGTGCAGTAAGCATCTCATCCCAGTGTGTCTCATAGGATGTAAGGCCATACTGTAAATAAGGATGTGCCAGATCTGCATCTGGGGTGCAGATCCATTCCAAACTCAGAGAGGTGTTCAAGGATGGAGATAACTGTGGGTCTTCTGGAGGAAAGTCAAATCTACCAACTTTTATATCAGGAGTTGAGAAAATCCCAAATCCTAGACCCAAAATATCCCAGATCAACTCCTATATTTTGAAAGTCTGATATCCAGCAGCCTGCAAGAAGTCCATAACAGGCCAAAACCCTAATTCAGAACCTCTTAGGTTTGGGTCTGGATTCAAACTCCACCAGATAGGGCTTGTCTCTTTTTTTTCTAGATCCCATACATATCAGAATGCATAGGGTAACGGTACTCAGCATGATGGCATTTTGTGGCATTCCTCACAATCCATTATTATGTGGGCCAGGTTTGTGGCTTGATGAGCTGGTTTCTTTCCCTGCACTGTAGTCTGCAATTGATGTTATACTTGTAATCCATTGGTTTAGGGATAAAAGCAGATGTGATGACAAAATTCAGCAAAAATCTATGAGGTTTCCCCTCAATTTGAGAGGAAGGAGGGAATGAGTCATGTAGCTTCAGAAGAAAACATGCATGTTGCTCTATGGTAGGGGAACATTTTGATACTGCAGAAGTACAGCACACCTTATACAAACCAAAATGACCAGTGCCTAATGTCATGGACAGCCTGATTTGCCACTTCCTTACATTTTGTGCAGTGTTTACACCTGGGTACAGTGTTATCAGTCTGGTGTGCGAGAACCTTTCACTTATTTTGTACTGATGTGTTAAAAATGGTGAATCCAGCAGGCACGAAGCACACCAACTTGCTTGGGTGGAGAGGAAAACACACATGGTGTCTGGTTCTAGCATGTGGCATATGCTCCCTCATCCTATTTCAGTGTGTGCAAAGGAGGCTTCAAGATAAAACACTGGATATTTTCTTAGTGATACTCAAGTGGAAACTGCAATCACAAAAACATGACTGACAACTCAGCTGAACAGAGCGTGGTAGAGAGCAAATAGACACACAGACAAAAATACTACTGCACCCCTTTTTGGCTTCAAAGGGAATACCCGGTGGAAACATTAATGTGGGATTTTAGGAGTATGACTCTATCCTGCTTTTTTCATGATTCATTGTATGGATGTTCTTATCAAACACAAAGGGATGGGTCTTCAGTCACTATATACAGCACAATGCAGCTGGAACAGGCGAATGAGGATTTCCCTGGCATATGGGATTCCCCAGGGTGGCAGAAACCTGGCATAGCCTGCTTTTCCACCTGCTCCCCTGCATATTGTGGGCTAGAAACTGAATACAATTAACCTAGAGGAAATCTGGAATAACAACAGTATTCAATTCAATGGTGCCTGCTGGTCAAATGCAGTTGAGATTGGAATCTGGTCTTGTGACAGGGCTTTGGTGGGGAATAGAAGAAGAAACTAAGTAACAGCATCCTACCAAGAGGACTAAAAAGAAGCTGGGCAGGGTGTGCTCAGACTATGGGATTCGGCAGTCAAGACTTCACAGGGTGGATGGATGACAGTTCACTCCCTTCCAGTACCCATTTGGCAGGTAGTACAGGGGTATGGTTGTCTTTGGCTTAATTTGAATGTCTCTACTGAAGGGGGCCCACTGATCATTTATGTTTTGACAACTGCTCCAGTGAGCAAGTCAAAGGAAAAAGGCAGTGGAAAATGAATGCAGACTGAACAAGAACATTAACAGTAGTGTAACATGGGCAGACAACGTAGGCGTACTGCTTGTTGTAACTGGATCAGGCAGGGGGGCTCTGTTTTTGCTGCTTGCTTTGCCTTTCATGCTTTTGTTCCCATATTGAGTGGTGTAATACCCAGACAGCTCCCATGAGGCCCAGATACCTCAAGCTCATTCCTTTCTCCCTTGTCTCGTTTCTCACTCTTCCCAAAGCCTAGCTGCCTTGCTTGACTGATGAAGTCAGACAGCTTTCATTTGCTGCCATAATTAGGAGTCTGTGACTGTTTCTGTAATTTTAGGTTCCTGGCTCACTTTTACGCTACCATATCTCTACTGGGCCAGCTTTTGACCTCACCTTCACACATCTAAATCTAAAACAACCCCTTAGAAAGAAATAACCCCAATGGATGGAATTAGTCTAGATTTACACCAGAGAAAGCGAGAACAGACTCTTCTCCCTTTCTCTAGTGTATCATGAATTCAGGCTCTTTTACCAAGTAAAATGAAATAAGATTGATCAAAATCTCACTCCAAAAGCAGCAGAGCTGAAGCTGCCACTTTCCTCTCAAGATTTCATTCTTATGATATCTTTTCCTGACAGTAAGTAGAAAAGAAGCAGAATGGCAGTGAAAACAAGTAGTAAGGCTCAGGGCAATGTATTTTGAGATTCAACCCCATTAGTGCTGCCAGTATCCCCTTCCACCATGCCTTCATCAAAAGAAAAGCAGGCTGTGGAAGGAAGGCCTTGCTAAGGAACCACTTGGAAATGATAATGTGCAAAGAAATGCATCACTGTCTGATCAGATTAAATCCAATACTTCCTCTTCAGTTCGCCATCTATCCTGAAAACAAAATCAAAACAAATGTTTCTGTCAACCTCCAGAACCATCACCTCTGAGAGAGGAAAATCCTGTCTAATAAACGAGATAAATCTATCTTTGTCCCACTGCCTCAAGAGGGAAGAGTCAATCTCAACCACACCACTACTTTGTTTCATAGATTTCATAGACATTAGGGCTGGAAGGGACCTCGGAAGATCATCGAGTCCAGCCCCCTGACCAAAGGGCAGCAAGTCAGCTGGGGTCATAGGATCCCAGCAAGATAAGCATCCAATTTACTCTTGAAGGTGTTCAGAGTAGGTGCTTGAACCACCTCCGCTGGCAGACTGTTCCAGACCTTGGGGGCTCGGACAGTAAAGAAATTCTTCCTTATGTCCAGCCTGAAACGGACAGGCTGTAGTATATGTAGTAGTTTATGTAGTAGTTGTAGTAGTGTATGACCGTTCGAACGTGTCATCCCTTGGGGCGCTCTGATGAACAAACGTTCCCCCAGATCCTGGTGGTCACCCCTGATAAACTTGTAGGCGGCCATCAGATCACCCCTGAGCCTGCGCTTTTCCAGGCTAAAGAGTCCCATGGCTCTCAGCCTGTCATCATAAGGTCTGTTTTCCTGACCTCTGATCATGCATGTGGCTCTTCTGTGGACTCTCTCAAGCTTCTCCACATCCTTTTTGAATTGTGGAGCCCAAAACTGGACACAGTACTCCAGCTGCGGCCTCACCAAGGCCGAGTACACTGAGAGAATGACGTCCCGGGATTTGCTTGAGAAGCATCTATGGATGCACGCCAGCGTTTTGCTCGCTTTATTAGCCGCAGCATCACATTGGAGGCTCATGTTCATCTTGCGGTCAACGATGACCCCCAAGTCTCTTTCTTCTCTGCATTTGTTAGCAAATGCAAAACCTAGGATGGTATCTGACATAGGTGAATTCCTACCCTGCACACATCTCTTTACATGTTTTCTGAGAGGCACATAAGGAATACACTTAGAAATAGTTACAACCACAATAATAAATGATTTAGTCATGCTGTTTCAAAGTCTTCTGAGATTTGCCAGTATTGGTCGTTCTCTTAATCTTAAAATCATAGAAAATGAGGGTTGGAAGGGACCTCAGGAGGCCATCTAGTCCAACCCCCTGCTCAAAGCAGGACCAGCCCCAACTAGATCATCCTAGCTCAGGCTTTGTCAAACTGGGCTTTAAAAGCTTCCAAGAATGGACACTGCACCATCTCGCTTGGTAACTTGTTTCTGTGGTTCACCCTCCTAGTGAGAATTTTTTTCCTAATATCCAAACTAAACCTACCTTGCTGCAACTTGAAACTACTGCTCCTTGTTCTGTCATCTGCCACCACTGAGAACAGTCCAGCTCCATCCCCTTAGCTGCTGCTATTAAATCCCCTCAGTCTCCTCTTCTCCAAACTAAATAAGCCCATTTCCCTCAGCCTCTCCTCAAAAGTCATGTGCCCCAGTCCCTGAACCATTTCCATTGCTCTCCGCTGTATTCTGTCCAGTTTATCCACATCTTTTCTGTAGTGGGGGCCCCAAAATTGGATACAGGACTCCAGATGTGGCCTCACCTGTGCTTAACAGAGCAGAATAATCACTTCTCTTAATCTGCTGGCAATGCTCCTATTAACACAGTTCAGTATGCTGTTATCCTTCTATGGCAACACGAGCAAACTGCTGGCTCATCTTCAGCTTATTGTTCAGTGTAACCCCCAAGTCCCTTTAGCAGAGCTGCTGCCCAGCCAGTCAGCCCCCAGCCTGTACCAGTACATGGGATTGTTCTGTCCTAAGTGCAGGACTTTGCATGTGTCCTTGTTGAAATTCATGAGATTTCTTTTGGCCCAATCCTCTAATTTGTCTAGGTCACTCTGCATCCTAGCCCTACCCTCCAGCATATCCACCACTCCCCACAGCTTAGCATCATCTTCAGACTTGCTGAGGGTGCACTCTGTGCCATCTTCCAGGTCACTGATGAAGATATTAAACAAAACCTGCTCCAGGACTGATCCAAGGGCACTCCACTTGATACCGGCTGCCAACTAGACTTCAAGACATTGATTACTGCCCTCTGAGCCCAATGCTCCAACCAGTTTTCTATCCACCTTACACTCCATTTATCCAGCCCACACGTCCTTAGCTTGCCTACTAGACTGCTGTGGGAGACTGTATCAAAAGACTTGCTAAAATCAAGGTATACCATATCTACTGGTTGCCCCACGTCCGCAGAGCCAGTCATCTCATAATAGAAAGCAATCAGGTTGGTCAGGCATGACTTGCCCTTGGTGAATCCATGCTGACTGCTCTTAATCACCTTCTCCTCCAAGTGCTTAGAAATGGATCCCTTGAGGACCTGCCCCATGATTTTTCCAGTAACTGAGGTGAGGTTGACTGGTCTGTAGTTCCCTGAATCCTCCTTCTTCCCTTCTTTAAACATGGATACTAAATTTGCCCTTTTCTAATCATCCAGGACCTCCCCTGATGGCCATGAGTTTTCAGAGACAATGGCCAGTGGCTCTGCAATCACATGAGCCAACTCCCTCAGCACTCTTGGGTGCACTGCATCCAGCCCCATGGACTTGTACACATCCAGCTTTTCTACATAGTCCCTAACCTGTTTTCATCACTGGGGGCTGCTCACCTCCTCCCCAGACTGTGCTGCCAGGCGCAGTAGTCTGGGAGCTGACCTTGCCTGTGAAGACTGAGGTGAAAAGGGTATTGAGTACTTCAGCATTTTCCTCATCATCTGTCACTAGGTTGCCTCCCCCATTCAGTAAAGGACCCACACTTCCCTTTCCTTCTTCTTGTTACTATCATACTTGTAGAAACCCTTCTTGTTACCCTTCACATCCCTTGCTAGCTGCAACTCCAATTGCTGACTTCATCCCTGCATGCCCAAGCAATGCTCTTATACCTAGTTGTTTGTCGAAGCTTTCACTTCTTCTCAGCTTCCTTTTGTGTTTAAGCTCCCTGAAGAGTTCTCTGTTAAGCCTACCTGGTCACTTGCCATATTTGATAGTCTTCCTGCACACTGGGATGTTTTGTTCCTACATCCTCAGTAAGGCTTCTTTAAAATCTATCCTGGGGAAGATCTTAGAAAAGTTTATTAAGGAGGCCATCCTTGATGGACTGGCCCAGGCTAACATCCTGAGGGACAGCCAGCAC
>NW_017728914.1:22274663-22289707 GCF_001723895.1 Crocodylus porosus
CAGGGGGCTGGACTCGATGATCTCCCGAGGTCCCTTTCAGCCCTAATGTCTATGAAAATACAACCAGCTTTCCTGGACTCCCCTTTTTGGCCTCCTGGGGATCCTACCCATCAGTTCCCTGAGTAAAAGTCTGCTTTTCTAAAGTCCCGAGACCATACTCTGCTGCTCTCCATCCTTCCTTTCCTCAGGATCCTGAACTCAATCATCTCATGGTCACTGCTGTGCAAGTTGCCATCTACATCCCCACCAATTCTTCCCTGTTTGTGAGCAGCAGGTCAAGAACAGCATGTCCCCCAATTGTTCTCTCCAACACTTGCACCAGGAAATTGTCCCCAACGCTCTCCAAAAACTTCCAGGATTTTCTGTGCACTGCTGTATTGCTCTCCCAGCAGATGTCAGGGCGATTGAAGTCCCCCATGAGAACCAGGGCCTGTGATCTGGAAACTTCAGCTAGATGCCTGAAGAAAACCTCATCTACCTTGTCCTCCTGTTCTGGTGGTCTAGAGCACCCACCCACCACAACATTACCCTTGTTGCTCTTCCCTCTAACCTGAATCCAGAAACTTTCAACAGTCCCATGTCCAGTTTCATACTGGAGCTCTGAACAATCAAACCGCTCTTTACATAGAGCACAACTCTTCCTCCTCTTCTCCCCTGCCTGTCCTTCCTGAACAGTTTGTACCCATCCATGACAGTACTCCAGTCATGTGAGTTCCCACCACGCCTGTGTTACTCCAATCATGCCATAACTCCCTGACTGTACGAGGACTTGCAATGCTTCCTGCTTGTTTTCCAGGCTCTGTGCGTTTGTGTACAGACATCAGAGGAAAGAAGCCAATTGCCCTACTGTCTCAGGAACAATGAGAAGGCTTCCCCTGTTGCCCCCTCCTGCTTGTGCTTCCTCTTGGTCCCTGGCTTCCCCACTTACCTCAGAGCTTTGTTCTCCATCCCCCGGTGAACTTATTTTAAAGCCTTCTTCACCAGGTTAGTGAGCCTGTCTGCAAATATGCTCTTCCCCCTCTTCACCAGGTGGATCCTGTCTCTTCCCAGCAATCCTTCTCCGTGGAACAACATGGTCAAAGAAGCTGAATCCCTGCTCACAACAGCACCTGTGCAGCCGTTCATTGACCTGTAGGATGTGTCCGCTCCTGCCAGGGCCTTTCTCTTTGACCAGAAGGATTGAGGAGAACACCCCCTGTCTCCTTCACCTTTGCATGCAGAGCCCTGTAGCCACTCTTGATCTGCTCAGGGTCATCCCTGGTATTATCATTGGTGTCCACATGGATAAGCAGCATGGGATAGTAGTCAGAGGGCCGGACAAGTCACAGTAACCCTTCCATAACGTCTTGGATCCAGGCATGCAGCAGATCTCCCGGGACAACAGGTCAGGCTAGGAGATGGACACCTCCATTCCCCACAAAGGGGATTCTCCAACCACCACCACCCATCACTTCCTCTTCGTGGCAGTGGTCTGGATCCTCCCCACCTTGGGGATTCCTGGCCTGGCCTCTTCCACCACTGGCATGCTCTTCTCCTCCTCTGTTGCTAGCACTCCATATCTGTTCTCCAGGCAAACCACTGTACATGGGGATGACAACTTCTTCTTGCTGCCAGAAGATATGAGCTTTCAGCTTCCTGGAAGTCCATGCCCTCTTCCTTTTCTAGGACCACCTCTGGCAGTCCTTCCTCCACTGTCCTAGACGTTTCCTCTAGCATGGAATCGATGACGTCCTCATGACGGAGGATGCTTCAGAGCCTCGCTACCTCCTCCTGTAGCTCTCTTTCCTTCTCCCTGAGGGGTACTGCCTCTCATATTGCAGGCACTCCCCCACCTGGCTGACACTGGAGGGAATCTGCAAGCCGCAGTCTGCACAGCACCAAACCAGGACTTAGGTGAAAGCTTCAATGGTGTGTGGTCCTGCCTGGACAGACCCCCTCACAGGTGGAAGCAAAGGAAGAGCTGGAAGTAGCAGTGGCTCTGTTATTGCAACGTCCTGCAGATGTGCCTTCAGGTCTTCTAATCTGCTGCCTCTCACTTTGTGCCTATCTTTCCAAGCAGATCTTCGCTAGCAAAGGTGATCGGTTCAGTCTTCTTTAAAACTTCCTATAACGATTTTTTTTTTTAAACTATAAAAAACACTGGCTCACATGAAGACATGCAAAGATAAAATCAACCCCTTGTGAAATCTCTAAGGGAGACTGTAAGTGAATTAACTGGAGTGAAAAGTTCCAGAGGGATAGTACTTGAGGATGAAATTTATACACTGAGCAAGGCCAGCAGGCACAACACTGCCTGAGCCCTCCCACAGTGTTGTACTTCTGACCTTTTCTACAGGGACCACCTTTATACATGGAAGTCTCCATAGTGATTTAAATATTTGGCCCTTTTGGTGAGACTGGCAAGCAAGGGGCCAAATGCCCAAATGATTCCTACAATATGCACATCTGTCCTCTAAGAGCTGGACTAGACGATCAGCTCATTCCACCGGGAAGAGGAAGTGTGGTTTAGTGATTAAGGCTGAAATCAGCAAGTGACAACTCTGGGGCGGGTTCTAGTCATGTCACTTCATTATCAAGGATCCTGGTTTTCTCTGTTAAAAAATCCAAAAATCTCTGATTAAAACCCCCAAATCTGCATTTTTCTGCAATTAAAATGAAATGCTATCATATATATATATAAATATTATATATATATATGGGGGTATCAGTTGAACACAACGTTTTATTGATATATTTACAATGTTAAAGCAATTCAGAAGACTACCAGTGCTTCAATCATTATAATGAAATAAACTCTAAACACCTCTATATTTTGATGTTTGATTTTGGTTTTTTTATCATGGAAAATCAGAACTCCCCCTGCCCCCTTCACTCACCAGAACATGGGTCCTTCTGTGACTGCCCCCCACCCCCCAGCTGCTTTGTGACACTGAGCAGTCCTGATATGCCAGTGCCCCTCAGTCCCAAGCCACAGTCCCTCCAGCCCTGCTGGTGCCCCTCACTCCTGACCCACAGCCCCTACTTATCCCCCCACTCACTCCCTCCCAGAAGCAGCTCCCCTACCACACACCAGGATGCAGGTCCAACTGCAGCTGTCCCCCCACTGACCCTCTGCTTTGTAGCACTGAGCAGCCCTGATATGCTGGTACCCTGCCCCTGCTCCTACTTGTGCCACTGCCCCTCACTCCCAAACCACAGCCCCATAGTGCTGCCAGTGCCCCTCACTCCCAACCTGCAGCCCCTACACACCCTACAGCAAATTGCAGCAAGCCATATTGGAGACTTGGGACACAGGGTCGGGGACCTAGGAGTAACACAGGACTGCCAGGCTGCCCCGTGCAGCCCCTCAGCAGCAGCTGCTGCAAGTTCCCATGCAAAGCCCATGCCCCTGCTGCAAAGGAAGGCAACCCTGCCCCCACCCCCCGCATCTGTACTAATCTTATCAGGGGAAGATTCATTCCTGACCTCTCAATGCAGCATTGGTCTAACTCTCGGCCAGACGGGCAGGACCCTGTAAACAGGACCCTCTGGGGCTGAATCTCAGCAGACGCATTGGTATATCCCCAACCAGTGGCTAACCATCTTCTTCCTGAATGCCTCCAGTACTGGAGCGTTCACAGCTTCCCCGGGTGTCTGTGCCAATGCACTCTGATCTAACTGGGAGCTGAACTGGAATTGAATCAGAACCTAAGAACTGGTTTGAACTGGTATTGTGACGTGACCCTGAGCCAGAACCAAACCATCATTGGTCCTGTCCTACTGAACCACAATGGAAACCAAGCTGCAAAAAAATCATTGGGATCACCAGTTAGATTTGTGTCACTGGTTAGGTTGGGGTTACTGGTTAAATGGGAGTCACCCATTACCCCACCAGTCAGACTGAGGTGACCTGCTCAGTCTTCATTAAAACTGCCTGTAACATTTTTTTAAACTATAAAAACCACTGGCTCTCATGAAGACACACAAAGATAAAAATGACATACTCATTGCTGCCACAAAGACACGCCTCACTGCTCTACCACGAATCCTCAGGATTTTCTCTGAACTTGCAATTTCTATGGCGCTTTTTTTTTCTCTTTGGCTCCTTTAATCTATATGATTGATTAACAGAGAATGGGCTTAAATGGAGGTAAACAGCTGTAAATAAATACTACTGCTTTCTCAGTTAGTGGACTCATTCTTATCCTTACAACCACTTAGGTTTCAGGTCACCTAGTTCTAAATGCCCATTTCCAAAACTTGCTTTAACACTTCATGCAGTTGTAGCATGTAGGATGTGGAGAGGGAGCGGGGCAGGCAGGCTCCTGGGGTCTGTGGAGTGATGGGAGGCTGGGGCCACAGCTGGGACCACTCTGCCCCCCACCCTACCACTGCCAGCAGGACCTGCACTCCCCTGCCCTACCACTGCCAGCAGGACCCACAAGTGGGTGTGTGGGGCAGGGGGTGCGTAGGGCTTTCTGGAGCCGGGCCCCTTCCCCAGTGGTGCAGGGCTGGTCCAGACTCGCCAAAGCTTGGCCCCTGATGGCCCAGACCAGCCCTGTGCCATCAGGACTATGTTTCAAGCTCTGGTGTACCCGGACCACCCCTGTGTCATCCGGGGTACATGCACATGGCACCCCCTGCCCCGCAGCCCCAGGATTTTTTTTTTTCCCTTTACCTCCCTGGCCCTGCCTCCGATTGCCATCCCCGCACTCCCACCCAGCCCCAAGCAGCTCATTGCAGGCTGCCAGGCTGCAAGAGGAAACCCTCAGTTTCATGCGTCAAAGGGGAAAATCCAGGTTTTTCTCCTTTAAAAGGGAAAATCCTCATTTTTCCACATTTTTCCACAGGCCACAGAAAATCCAGATCCCTGCTCATCATCATGTAACCCTATGCTGATCAACTGGGTACGGAGAGACAAACAAATGATACCACAGAAAAAAGTAAAGGGGACTTACCCCATATCAGCTCTTCTGAAGGACAGGTTTCTTTGCCTGCGCCTTCTGCACAATAAGTGGAAGCTAATCAGGGCAGCTTCATCCTGAATGAAACAGGACTCAGTTTCCACGGTTTAGCTTACACACTCTGCACGATAGGAGCAAACACATGAAACAGATACTGCAGAGCAGCTGATGGGGGATAAATCCCCTTCCCTTTGCAGTTTGGTATGTTTTGATTATCTGTTTAAGCACTTAGGCACATTAGATCATATTTTTAAAGGTATTTAGGTACCTAACTCTCACTGATTTCAATGAAAGCCAAAATCCTTTAGAATCTGACCTACTATACTGCAGTTCCTTCACTGATGAAAAGGGATAAAAATATTTACCTGCCACACACACGTGTCTTGTGTGACTTACATCAAAAATATATAAAAAGGATCTCATGATCTTCAGACAAAAGAAGCAGCACAAACTATTTTTGTAATGTCTTTTGGCCACTACTGACATATTAGATTTGAACCTGTGATTTAGCATTGAAAGCATCTCTATATTAGTCCCAGTTCCCTGAGCCACCTGATTCCTGAAACAACATGCTAGAGAAACTTCTGCAGCACTTTCAGCTGACGAGGGGCTAATATGTCAGATCTGAGACTCCAAAAGAAGGATCTCATCTGTTCTGTCTCTTTTCTGCTGCTCTCCTTAATGTGCAAATCTCCCCAAATCTCTGCTTTAGCTTAAAATAACAACTGCAAAAATTTTTCATTTCAGCTGTGATGGCTCCGTCCTGCAGTGTCTTCTCTCAACAAAAAGCAATTTCAGCCAAAACTTAGGTTCATTCTCTGGCCAACAAATATAAACATCCCGCTTGTTTTTGCTTTTCTTTCTGCTTTCAGATGGATGGAAGACAAAACCAGAGTCATAAGTATATGATTCCCTTGCATGGTTTGGAAAGAAATACTTTGAAACTTGGTCCTGGACCCAAACTGGCAAGCCGCCTTGCTACAATAGGCTTTATTTTAATGCTTCAGGTTCTGGCGAGTCATTTAAATCTCAGTCCTAATGGCCTCACATCACAAGTGTTTTAGTCTGGAAATAATGCTGACACAAGGGGGGTTTGGAAAGGTGAAACTCAGAAGCTTTATATTTTATGAGCCCTGTGCTTATCTGAGGATAGTAATGGACAAGGCCCCATTTTCTGAGGGTTTGCAATTCATCTGAGCATTACATTTTGACATGAAGTGTAAAACTGGAATCGCACAATCATGAATCAGGCCTATGGGAAACTACTGGCAAAATACAACTCTTGGATGAACTCAGAGAGAGGAGTTTATGACGTGAGAAGTAGTGAGTAGAAATAGTGGTGGGAGTATAACAGCACTCTCAGCTGCCTGCCATAGGGAATCTTACCACTTTCAAAGACAGTTTAATCTGAAAAAGATAAGTGTGAATAGGGAGCTGGGTGTTTTGTTCATCGTGACACACTGCGAGGTAGGGAGCAGCTGTTGAAAGCCAAGGTCTTCATAGCACAATGCAGTGTTCCCACAGTGTTGAATGAACAGCCTAGGTTTAAAGTCTCCTCAGCTGAGTTATCACAGAGATAATAAGGGCATGGGCACAGAAGTAAATGGTGACACGAGGGGCAACATAATATGCTGTGTGTGTTGGAGCTTGGTGATCTAACCACTGGGTTTTGGATCATTGTGTAGCTAGCCCCTGTTGGGGCAGGTCTGATTCTTACTTGTGTGAACAAGGGTGATTGCACCCAAAAGCTTGCCAAGAACTTTTTTTTCCAACTACTCAGTTGGCCTAATAAAAGATATCACATCTACCCAAAGAACCTGGCCTGCCTGTGTCCTTAGACCAACACGGCCACCGCCAACAACCCAGCACCATTTTTTCTGTCTCTTGAAACATCTAACATCAACCCCCATGAGGAGAATGGACCTGAGTGATAACAGAAGAGAGAAGTGGAGAAACCTGCCTTTCGAAAAAGTTAACAACAATTTGTCCTTAGAAAGGACAATGCATAAGTTATCTTAGAAGCCATTGTTTAATGTTTACATCTCCTCTTGTGAGAAAAGTGGTTCTGATTCACCCATTTTACAGGCTGGGAAACTCAGGCACAAAGTAGATGAGTGACCTACTCAGAATCCATCACGCAGAGTCATTGGCAGTGCTACTTAAGGATGAAATCCTGGCACTTGTAAAGTCAGCAGCAGTTTCACCATAGACTTCAACTGAGTAAGGATTTCCCACCAGGAGTCCTGACTCCCCATCCTATTCTTTAGCTATAAACAACACAAACATCCTACATTTTATACACAGTTTCCAAAGCACCTTCCCAAAGAACTGCACTGTGCAATCTGTTTTTGTCCTCAATCAACCCCAGGTAAAGAGGAACACTGCTTCCTCCTATTATGTATCCCTGATAACATAAATTCCTTCTAAAGCACAAGGCATTCACTGAAAGGAAGCAATAGTTTTGTTGACATTTAAGATCTCGGTCACTCTATTCAGTAAAGAACGAGTTCAGATCTACGGATCACCCTGCAATGAGTTGGTCTGGTCAGCCTGCTGCCTCAATGTACCATGCATATCATTAGCCATTCATTTATGTTTCTAATTAGAATTAATCCTAATAAATTCATGGCTTATTGGGGAATAGCAGATTTTTAAATCCAAGCTGGAGCTGACTCTCCCTCCTTTCAGACAGGAGGGCTTTGCTCTGCTGTTGTCAGTGATTTTACATCTAGTTAATGAGCCAGGGTGCACAACTACACAGGAGAAAAGCAGGCTTCTGTCTTTATGCCACCTTGAAATTTATGCTGCTGAAATACACAGACACAAAGGATTAATCGCTCTTGGCACAATGGGTACAGTGTTGTGAAGTGAGTATAGTCTGGCTTTGCGTGTGATCAGATAACGTTTCCTTTATTTATTTCCCAGCAATTGAATTGCTGGCAAATTAACAAGGAGACTTATTCGTTGCAGAGCCAGATTCTAGCCCCATCAAGACTTTAGTGCAAGTGCTGGAGTGGCCAACCAGGGGCCGTGCTCTTCTTGACCTGCTGCTCACAAACAGGGAAGAATTGGTGGGGATGGTAACTTGGGCAGCAGTGACCACAAAGTGATTGAGTTCAGGATCCTGAGGAAAGGAAGGATGGAGAGCAGCAAAGGGCCCTGGACTTCATAGAAGCAGACTTTGACTCACTCAGGGAACTCATGGGCAGGATCCCCTGGGAAGCTGGCCCACAAGAGCTGATTGTATTTTAAAGAAGCCTTACTGAGAGTGCAGGAACAAACCATTCCGATGTGCAGGAAGATTAGCAAGTATGGCAGAAGACCAACTCTTCAGTAACCTAATCACAAAAAGGAAGCTTATAAGAAGTGGAAACTTGCAAAAACACCAAGGGAGGAATATAAGAGTATTGCTCAGGGATGAGGTCAGGGAGTTCAAAGCTCAGCTGGAATTGCAGCTAGCAAGGGTTGTGAAGGGTTACAAGAAGGGTTTCTACAAGTGTGTCAGCAACAAGCCATCTGCAGCAGCCATACTGCTGTGAAGATAGTCTGACTGCATTACTTGCAGTAGTGGGTCTCAACCATTTTAGACTCAAAGCGCCCCTTGTTAGACTCAAGGCACCCCTTGGGAGATGCCATCACTTGACTCCTGACTCCTTTCTTGACTATGGAAAAATAAAATAAAAGAACAATTTCTCTGTTGCAAAGAATGCAGAACAGGGCAAAATATTTTGGACACTATGGATTCCTATTTAAAATCCCTGAGCATGGCTGTGCCGTATGTGGCACCGTAGACATGTCTATGGTGCCACATACCACACATTCAGGTGCTGTCCACATTGCAAGGTATTTTGGTGGAATTTGACACCTGATTTTAAAATTGCAATGCTGAATACCTACAACTGAGCCGCAAACTAATCACCCCCAGTAGACACTGCAACAATTTTCAGCAATCGGAATGGAAATTTCCAAGAATTCGGTTCCACTGAGAGTTTGAAACTTCAACTTTTCATAATATTTCAGAATGGGACATGATATTGAAATGCTGCAATGTCTCACACTTAACACGAAACAAACCTGGCAATGATATCTGTTCCTGCAACACCAGCCGAGGTTTATGGAACAACACAGCAGAGATCCAGTGATGAAGATGATAAGCCCATTTCACTTGCTCTTCAAAACTGTATAATCTATGTGAACATGGTAGCATTAACAGCTCCAAATGTACATAAGACAAAATAAGTTTTAAAAAATATGTTAGAGGCAGCTAACAAGGAACCAACAGTTTGCAGCAGAAGCCAACATGCTGTCAACTCCAATTCCCCTCTGGTTTTGACACTACGTTCTGAATAGTCATTTGACGGAGTCAAGTGGGTGTTTTTGTTTATGAGTCTGCTGTGGTTTGGCTTTTGTTAAGGCTTTCTTTAAGCTGACCACACAACTATACCATGGGCAAACAGTGAAATCTTTCCCCAGCTCCCCACATGCTAAGGTCAAGGGCAAACACTATGCCTTTTCCTCAGGAGGGATTGCATATTATTTTCCCATTGTTCCCATGTTTGACAGCCAGTCTGGACCCATCATTTACTAGTGGATGATTAAACACGTAAGATTTGTCCTACTTGTCTCATCCATTTATCTATCTAGTCAAGTCGAGCACATGCCTGACTCATTAGTCTACAGGGAGGGTTCTTGCCTTGGGTGGCTGGCTTCAAATCTTAGATGAGAATGTTGCTTTTTATTTGGGGGTAATTATACTGGACTGCAAGCTGAATGGGAGCCAGCAGTCTCATACGGCTTTAAAAAAAACCCAGAAAACAAAAACTAACAGGGTACTGGGTTGGATTAACAAGAACATCCTATGCATGTCATGAAAAATAGTTCTTTCATTTTTACTCTGTGTCGGTGAGGTCTCTGTTGTGTCCAGTTTTGCAAAAAAAGATGTGGACAAGATGGAGAGAGTCCAGAGTAGAGCAGCACAGATGATTAGAGGCCTAGAAAACATGATATAACAGTAAAGATTGGCCAAATTGGGATCAATGAGTCGAGAGAAAAGAAGTCTGAGGGGAAATTTAATAATTGTCTTCCAGTTACTGAAAGGGTATTGTGAAGAGGATGGCATATGACTAGGGTTTTGCAAGCTGGCTTCCCAAAAAGGCTGGGTGAACTCTAAAGACAAACTGCTTTAATTACATGTATATACCCAGTCCTACAATGAGAGGGGCAAAAAGCAAATGGAGCTCATCTCATCTTCAAGGCACCTCAGTCTAACACTAATCTCCACTTCCCCCGCAGGGATCTTTCCTCAAGGATTCACTTCTATCAGGACCCAAGGATGACAGGAAATTCTCCTAGTCCTTACATGATTCTTTCTCTCCTGAAACTGCCTCTGCAGAGAAACCTTCCCCAAACTAAAATTAGCAAATAGACAGCATGTCTTCCCAAGAGTTAATATCAATGACCCAGAGGAAAACATACAATTGACACTTTCAGAGTTTGCTTATGGCACAGAGTTTGATGAAGGAATAAAGAACAAAAAGGACAGGTTACTGGTACAGGTCGGTATAGCCAAATATAAGGTCATACATCTAGAAAAAACATAACCTTAATGGGGTAAGGACTCTATCCTAGAAGCAATGACTCTAGGAAGGCCTGGGAAGGTTGTTGTGGGCAGTCAAAAGAACACGAGTTGCCAGACTTATACTGTGCTGCCCTCCATAAACAGAGAAGGATCAATTAGATAGGAGGATTTTTTAAAGTTATGCTCCAGCTCACACAGGAATTAATTATGTGGAGTTTGATAGCCCATGTTATACATGTTAAGACTAAGTGATCATAACCAACTCTTCTGACCTTATGAAACTCTGGGAATCAGAGGTCTGGAGTGTGGGTAGAAAGTGTGCTACTGCTGTTTTATGGGAAAAGGCCAGGGGTGGTGTTCAGTTTCCAGGACAGACTCCAGGTTTGCTTTTCATAAGCACAACATTTCTTATCAAATTAAAAATAAAAAGGTAAAATAATGACAGCTCCTTCCTGGAGTTCACTTCAATTTCCACTTGACAGCAAACAGTCTCCCGTCAGTACTGGCTCCTTAACTAGTCTCTTTGTAGGGCTGCTCTTTGTCCTTGATCTTGTTACCTGAATGAATCAGCAAAACAATTCTGCTTCTCTACGCAGTTTCCAAGAACGTGGCACCATGTTGCATACACAGATAGCAGAGAGAAGGATGTCTCACTGCAAGGGAGCTACTAATTTACAGCCAAATGAAATAACTCTTACAAACTCCTTTTGCTGTTAATAGCCACACATAACATGTAAGGCTCCTGTTTTGCCAAGTTATGTTTTTAGGAAAATTCCCTGTGTAAGTGAGGGAGGAGGAAATGGGTGGAAATGATCGTGAAACTGTGCTCCATCACTACCCTCATATCTTTTTTGTTGCATTTTCAAATAAATCATCTAGCATACAGCAACAAATGGTCTAGGAAGCCAGATGTGTATCAATCATGCTAACAGGGTTATGTCATCATTATGTTCTTTCCATGAACAATTATAAAGGACTGCTGCCTCCTGGCTGGCAGGAAACCCAACATAAAACCCATTTTACATTGATTTGGCATCAAGGAAGGAAATGTCCTCACTCAGGACATGACTTTCAGGGGCTAGGATAAGAGAAGGTGAGGAAGGGATCAAAGCTGAACTAATGTCAACCTTTTGCCTTCAAATAATGCAACACTCTTGGAGCCTAACGAGCAAGGTGAAAAGAAAGCAGGTCTGGAGCCTGCAAAATACATCCTCCCTCCTCACATACACACATGGAGCCACTTCCTCATCCTCTTTAAGAGGATGATTTTTAAAAAAGAAAGCAAAAGTAAAAAGTTAAAAATCACAGGCATGATTTTCTACCTGCCACATCTCTTCTCTTTCTTGTATTAGTATAAAAGGCATAATCAGAAGCAAGGCTGTGCCAACAGAGACTGAGCAAGTACAAGGGTGAGATGTTGGCTACCGCAAAGCCAGCTCTAGTGATGCCACGTTTCTCCGGAGCTGCAATTTGTGTGTGGTAGGTAGAGAATAAGGCCAATAATAACAGTAGCACTTTTTCCTTTCAAAGTACTTAATAAGCAGTTAGGAGCAAATTGTGACCTGGTACCTGCTTGCCAGCACAGAGGAGAATGAAAAACACAAGAAGCCTTGGCATCAGCAATGATCTGGTGCTTCTGCACAGAAAGAAACATATCCCCCGTATGGGATATGGGAGACATCTTGATCCGTGAAACCACCGAGAAAAACCTGAAGCCACAGGTATGAAAATCAAGGGCTCTTCTGCACAATAACTGCGATGGCTGTGAGAACATCTAGGTCACAGCCCTCACAAATACTACCAGGAAGCCACAGTTCACCTCTAATTGTGTCTACTGCAGCTCTCACTGAATTCAAAAACAAAATCATTAACTACAGTCAATGGATTTAAATGGTGTATAACATCTTTCTGCTTCGTTTAGAGCGTGATCATTTTTGCCATGGCTCAGTAAAAGAAGCAGTAACAAAAATGAAAAGAATGACAATTATGGAACCCTGTATTATGAAATCCAGTGCCGCTGGTCTTTGAGGAAGTTCAGATCGTTTTCAAATCAAGCCAACTGTGCCAAGTCAAAACTGGAAGTCCAGAGCTAACTATCCCCAAACTTTGGCTTTAAATACAGACTTGGGTCCAGTTTTTTTGCCCCAAACATCTCAGCTCAGTTTTTTTCTGTAATAGCATGAGCCCCACGGTATTCTCTTAGCTGGCACCAGGAGGGTTAGCTAATGATGTCAAAGCGTGAATGTACCGATACTTAATTTACAAATCAAAGGTCAGAAAAGTATGCGTGACACTGACTTAACCCATACTTAGGCAAGAATTCCCTTTAAATTCAGTAGGACTATTTAGGTTATAAGTCTTGAAGGTTTGGACATTAATAGCAAACAGCAAGACATCCTCTTATAACAAGCAAATACCCAGAACAAAGTTCTACAATAATGTTGTACTGTCCTCTAGTAATTGCACTGTATGCTGTAGAGTCCGAGTCATTGCTTTAGGGTATAGTAGTATATTTAGCATCAAAGAACATTTGTGGAGAAAATAATCTAGACTGAGGGTGTTTGGTTCAGAACAGCTGCTAACTTGACTCGGTGCAATAGCTCCTGCCTAGTTTGTTCCCCTCTGTGCTTTGCCCAGGTGCTGAATGAGATAATGGAGCTAGGAAGTGTGTGATGTATTGGGGAAATATTGAAAGTACTTTTATGAATGCTGTGCGTGGGTGTTTCCCTATTCAGTTTTGTAGTGCTGCTTGCCTGAATGAAGTGGAGTCAGGGTATTGTAATCGCTATGATGGCCTAGGGAAGTATGTAAGAAACCAAATTTATTTGATATTACCAAACAAACCTGGTTAGATCTTACTGAACAAACCTGCCCAGAACGAATAGAGTTAAATCAAAAAAGGCTGAAAAAGGTTATTACAGAACCTACACAGGAAAGGTAAAATAATGCCACAGCTAAGAGTGCCTCAGACACACAGCTTCAAATGAAGAAAACAGGGCTGGCTGGCACCTTAACCTATTCAGAAAGGCATAAATTTCAAGGGAGTTACAATAAAACTGGATACCAGCTTGACTTTTTCAGACTAGGATGTTCTACCCTTCCTTAGACTGAGCCTTACCGGGTGGGCAGTCTGTCAAAGACAGGTGGAAGCTGGGCTGAAGAGGTTACTTAGAGGCTGTCAGTGAAAAAGTCCTGACAGGTTAGGCAGGCTCAGACAGGGAGCAGACTGGAGCAGTAAGAAATAAGCTGGACGTGCATGAGCTATGGATAGATAGGTTACACTTGGGTAAGGGAATACATGTGTATGTGTAGGACTCTTTGTTTTGTACCTTGGCCTTCTGGTTGAAAGAATAAAGAGTGCTTTGATAGGAGAAGTTGTTTTTAAGTTACTTCAGCCAGCAGCTGTCAAAGGTTCCCAAAAAGAAACTATTGCGTGGCCATTTCCCATTCGACCTGCTGACGTGTCACATTTGGTTCCTGGGAGGCCAGAGCCCAGGCCCTGGTGCAGCATTCAATCCCAGGACCCATGAGGGCCTGACACATACTAGGGAGCTCCCAGTGGGGCCCTGAGAAAAGACAGCGGTATAGCTAGCTCAGTGACTCTTAACAGAAAGAGTGACTTCTTATTTCCTTGCTAATGAGCTGTTGCTGACAGTGCTTCCCTATCGAGAGAAGATCATCTAACCCTGGAACAGGTTCTGAGCCCTTCCAGAGATGCTCTAGGATGGGTGCATCTACACATGCAATTATGGTGGAGCAATAAACTCCAGTGCAGTTCATGCCATAGTCAACTGCTCCCAGGCACAACATCTACACGTGCACCCATGACCACAGCATTGTGAGCCAGGGCAGAGCAGCCCCAGGCTGGGAGGGGACCCAAGGGGTCAGCCCCAGGTTCCAGGTAGCAGTATCAGGCAGCAGACAGGTTGGCTGGGGCACAAGGGTGCTAAAGTGCAGGGCTAGGCAACAGGCAACACCCACACTTCAGCACCCTCGTGCCCCAGCCAGCCTGTCACCAGCGACACATGCATTTCAGTGCATGTAAGTACTCCACCATAAGATAGTACTGTCCCCTAATGCTGGCACATATGTAGGTGGTAATGCTTTACCATACAGCTAGTTAGTCTACTCTGCACTAAAGTGCAGCCCTATCAGAAATTAGAAGAGAATAGTTTATTGCTTGCGTTTCTTCCTAACTTTTGATCCATATTTTCCTGTGTTCCCCCAACTGAAATAAGATGATGCAAACTGCTCTAGGAAACCCATGCCATTTTCATAGTTTCATAGTTTCTAGGGTCAGAAGGGACCTGAGCAGATCATCTAGTCCGACCCCCTGCCATGGCAGGAAAGAGCAAGATGTTCATCTAACCTCCTCTTAAACACCCCCAGGGTAGGAGCCTGCACCACTTCTCTTGGAAGCTGGTTCCAGACCTAGCCACCCTGACCGTGAAGTATCGCCTCCTGATATCTAACCTAAACCTACCCTCTGCCAGCTTGTGACCGTTATTCCTGGTCACTCCTGG
>NW_017728914.1:22289718-22300039 GCF_001723895.1 Crocodylus porosus
CCCCAGTACTCTTTCCTGCCATGGCAGGGGGGTCGGACTTGATGATCTGCTCAGGTCCCTTCCGACCCTACTAACTATGAAACTATGATAGCTATTCTCTAGAAAACCATTGTCCTTAGAAACAGAAATAGAGCAGGGTCAGCCACAAGGTGAATAGCTGATAAGAGATTTGTTTAATAAAGAATTAAAGAAGAGCAGAATCATTAATGCTAATCCACTATGCCATTAGGGAAAACAGATCAAACTAAAATGTCACCATTTTGAAAAGAAATCATCAGCTTGATGGAGAAGGTAATAGTGTTGGTATAACAGACTCAGATCTTTGTAAGGCTTTTGACTTGCTATCCCATGACATCTGCATTGAATCACAAGAGCCATGTCTACACCAGATGCTTTAATGTACACTAGACAAATTTACTGTGCAGTAAAGTGCCTCCATCCACACATGCAGGCACCGTAAATTAGTCTACTGTGCAGTAAATTAACTGCCCAGTGGCCACATCTACATGAGTGGTGGACTGTGCAGTTGTTATTGCATAGTCATTTAGTACTTGCATATGCAGAAGCAAGTACTAAATGACTGTGTAGTAACCATCATTATTGCGCAATATAGTCCCCGCACGGGTTTTTTCAGATGCATCATGGTTAGTGCCTGCCAATGCTACTGCGCAGTAGCATCTCATCTAGACGTGTCCAAAAAAGACAGTTAACATTAATTGCACATTTAGAGGTGCACAAGAATGATCAAATCAGCCTGGCATAAGTTGAATGAACTAAAAACTGACTAGCACATAAATCTCAAAATCCACTTTTGAACAACGAATCCTTATCAAGTGGTCATACTCCTAGTGGGGACCTACAGATTGATTTTTGGCCCTATTGTATGTCATCATTTTTCAATATCTTGGAAGAAATGGTAAGATCTTTTCTGATAAAGTTTGCGGATAACACAAAGATTATGCGAGTGGGCACCTGAAAGCCTGAGCTAAAGCAAACAAGATTTATTCAACTATGGGTGGTGAAATGTAAGATTGTACCTTTAGGACCAGGGAATGCAGAACAATTACACATGAGGGATTCAATCTTGGTAAGCAGCCCGCCCCTTGGAAAAAGACTGGGGAGTCATGATAGATAATCAGCTGAACATGAGCTCCCAGTATGGCACTGTGGCTAAAAGGGCTAACATGACTCTTAGATAAATAAACTTAGCTTTATCAAGTTGAAGCTGGGAGGTTACACTACCTTTATGTGATATTGGTGTGACAACTACTGGCATACTGCATCCAGTTCTGGTGTGTATACTGCAGGAAGGACATTAAAAAATCGGAACAGATCACAGAGGACATGTAAGCATGACTCAAGGACTGAAATGTATGCCTGAAAGGGTGTATCTATTGTGTGATGATAGACTGTCCTCTATGGGACACTCCTGAATACGCCCTACTCATATGCTCTAAAAGTGGAAATTTTGGGGTGAAATTACTCCAGGGGCATCCCTCCCATTATCATTACTAGGAGCTGAGTCTCGGATGTGCCCTAGAGCAGCTGCTGGGGATCACCCCAGAGCAGATTCACCATCACACATCCAGGTTTGGAAGATGTCAGCAGGAGCAAGTGGACAGGGCATGCTTGAAAATATTCCTGCTGGACATGCTGCCTTGCCAGTGTAGACCAGCAGTTCTCAAACTTTTTGCACTTCGGGCATCCCTCACTGGACTTGAAGCACCCTGCATAATTTTTGTAAGGTCAGCAGCACCCAATTTAAAAAACTAATATATTATAATGCTTACTTCCTTGCAGAGAGCTGAGCAGTGGAGTGGGATGGGGGACTGTCCAGGCAGGGCAAGCCTGAGCTTATCTGCTTAATTTATCTTTTCATCCTCTCATACCTCATGGGACCCCTTCAAAGGATCTAGCAGCACCCTTGGGTGACCTGGCATCATGGTTGAGAATCACGGGTATAAAAACACACAGTGGGAGACTCCAGGTCCTCTATCTATTTATCATATCAAAGAGAAGTTAAAGCACTGACTTGCTCATGCTTTGTAAGTACCTACTAGGAAAGAGAAATGTGCCAATAGAAGACTTTTGAATCTAGCAGAAAATTACATGGAAGTTGAAGCTAGAGAAACTGAGACTCCAAGAAAGGGGAAATGTTAAAATGGTAAGAATAATTAACAAATGCAACACTTTACCAAGGATTGTGGGGATTTTTGGTCACTGGAATGTTTTTAAGATTGGTGCCGCAGATCAGTCACAGCTACTAGACCTGAAGTAGGTATTCATTCAGGGAAATCTTTTTGCCTGTGTTAGGTAGGTCCAGACAGTGTGATCAAAGTGGTCCCCTCCAGTCTTCAAATCTACGGAAGTGACCTAGCAGCCTCCTTGGCCTGCCTCCCTAGCATCTCTACTAAGCCCCGCTCTGCTTCCATGCCGGATGGAGCCCCAGAAGTCCCTAATATGTATCATCTTAGATCATTGATTCATTATCTTGATGTCACTTGATGCTTCAGAATTAGGCAAAATCTATCATATGCAGGCAAATGTCATTCATGGAGGAAAATGTTTCTTCCTGATCCTTTCCAGTTTGTCAGTTTATGCCCTGCTTAATACACAGTTACACAGGAAAATCACCCTGCTAAAGAACTACTGATTAGGACTGGTCATAAAATTATCCATCACAATAAAATCCAGTCACAGGGCTTGATTTAGTTTTTGTTCTGAGTTTCTGCTTCTCTGTCCAGAAATGTGTTTGTGCCCGTAGAACCAGGATGCATGTACATTTTATGTTGTTAATGAGACAATGGAAAAGAAAAACAGATCCTACCCTCCTGCTGCAATTAGCAGCTTCTACTAGAAGTGCTGATGTGAAAAGGAAGCTGATGCTTTGGAACATTTCTTTTTTTAAAACTCCATTCCATTTTTATGGCAGACATTTTCACCTACTATGGGGCATTTGGGAACAAAGGATACCAAAAAAATGTGTGTTGACTGGTGGCACATTGCTTAATACATCAAGTCATCTGCCGCCTGTCTGACAAAATGAAAAAAGGATTAGACAAAACACTGGAAAATACAAAGTAGGGAACAATTCTGTTGGGATGTCCTAATAAGTCTGTCAATGATTTCCTACTTATATGATTACTTTAGCAGTTTTAATGCCATGTTGATGTTTAAAGGACTGCACACAGCAAACAGATCTGTTCCACTGAAACGTGTGTGTTGATGTTATACCCAACGTAGTGTGGGCATTTCAGCATATTGGGTTGGCAATCATTTTGACTCCCTGATTTCCTTACATAGGTACAATCAGGACTCCCAGTTTCTGGTCTGACAACAAGCAACAAGAACAACAAAGGAAACAAACAAAAGGTCAGGGTGCACAAAATGAGAAAATGTCCCCACCAGACAGTGTGCTTATGTCCCATCTGATTAAGTAATCTTGTAGCCAAAAAGGATTTACTTAAAGAACATTTCCAGGAAAGCTGGACCTCACTCCCCCATTCATAATTATTGCTGTTTAACACAATTGGAGGATAATTTCCTTTTTCCTTTTTTGCCAGGCTTAATGAAAACATTCTTACCAAGTCAGACACAGCTCTAATCAGAAATAAACAGTATGTACCTCAATGCAGGAGATCATTTTCCATGCTGTTTGCTACCAATATATTTTCAATGCTAGCCTATTAATTTGTTCCGATGTGTGATCAAAACAGCCTGTCCAGCAGCCGAGACCCAGTATCTTGCATGCTGAAAGTCAGTCTTATGCTAGGATCCATATTCTTTAAATCAGGTGATGTTCTTGCAGGACTTTACATAGCACAACGGTAACAAAAACGTTTCCTTGCTTGGTATTATGGTTTGTTTTGGTTCAAGGTGGGAATGAGGCATTGCAGATCCTACTGTGTCTCAGAAGATGCTGGGTTACTATCGCTGAATGGCTGTGCTCCAGACCACGTTCATTATCTTGTATCCATTTCACTTCTCTGTTTCTACCCACACTGTATGCACCAAACAGAAGAGATCAACTCTGGTAGCATGACCTTGCAGCCAGGACATTAATTGATTTGAACTATTGATTAGTTTGACTGAAGGCTAGTTTGGGAAATTAGCCTATTTGATTTAGAGACACTAAAATGTCCCTGATTAAAGGATATGGTAATTTTATAACTGTATAATTAAAAGCTGGGTATGACCATAAACTATATCTGACTGGAGGACTTGGTGACAATGTGGCTACTTATGATGGGCTAGGTCTTATAAAATGCCACAATATTGCATCTCCAGAGTAAGATGAGTAAAACCCTAGCCCCCCCATGGGTACTCCTGGGTTGGAAAAAGGCTAGGGGACATCACCCTGACAAAAATGCCCCCTCGCTAAGGTATTAGGCAGTCAGCCAGTGGCTCCAATCTGCTGCTCTCTGGCAGAAGCTACAACCATCCAGGCCCTGAATATCCGGACTCAGTCTAGCCTTTGGACTCTGTCTCAGTTTAAAGAGGGATAGTAGGTCTAAGGCA
This sequence comes from Crocodylus porosus, assembly GCF_001723895.1. Classification (NCBI taxonomy): domain Eukaryota; kingdom Metazoa; phylum Chordata; order Crocodylia; family Crocodylidae; genus Crocodylus; species Crocodylus porosus. Next base: position 22,294,237 of record NW_017728914.1, read on the forward strand.
GCCTCCACTCCTCCAGAGTCTTGCCTAGGTGTATGCACTGAGGGTCTTGCTGTGATGGTTGCATAGACCTCTTGTGCATAAACCATGATCCAGAGGATTCACGGTTGCCAAGAATTAAAAGCTCTTAAGCAGGTCTGATATATGTACATATGTAGCACATGAGAGAGTGCATTTCTTTGGGCTCAAGTAAAAAAATAACATGATTAATGTAGAAAACTAAATCTATACCTATAAAATGAAGTGTGTGTCTGTATTATGCATGTTTGCTTATAACTCAAGAATGGCTGGGCCTATCTACTTTAAGCCTTCCAAAATCACTGATTACCACCCGAGGAAAATTATAGACAGTTTATTTTTCACTTGACCCTTTTTGGGGCACCCATTGGCTGGAATTACTTTGCTTTTCAGATAACAAACTGGCACCACTCCATTTTGGATGCGGTGAATTCAGTTCAATTGTCATTATTATATTGATGCTTGCCTTTTTCTTTGCTCTATGTTAATTATTAAATGTTAAATATGTTGTTGTTCTTTAAAAATAAACACCATTTTTTACCTAAATATGCTGTACTAAGTTCTCTGAAAATAAACACTGCAATGACAAAAATAACAACCTGGGCAATATTAATAATACAATTTATTTTCATGGCAGCCTCAAATTAAAGACCTCAGACACCTAGTATTGGGGTAATATAAATACCTCTTAAAAATGAACAACTTGATTTAATGAGCAGCTCGTAAAGAAGGCACAGGAAGAAAATCAAGGTTTATCCTCTATAAGAAATACATAATGGGTAGATCTACATGTGCAATTAAAGTAATAAACTCCAGAGCAGTTTGAGCTGTAGTAAATTACTCCTGGGTGTACAGGTAGACACTGTGCCTGGGACAGCAGCAATTTGAGCCAGGGTGGAAGAGTTTACACCAGAGCCAGAGGCATGGGGCGGGGGGCATCAATCTCTACATATGCATTTAATCACAGTTAATTACCCTGCCATAAAATAGTACTGTTCCCAACAGTACTGTCTATAAATAATCTCCTTGGATTTTCCTTGGATGGTATTCAGTGATTTTGGAAGGCTTAGAGTAGATAGTAGACTGTGTTCCCAACAGTAGTAGCTTATGGTGGTAATAATTAGTTTACTGCAGCCTAATAGTGTAGCACGTGGAGATGGTGACGCTTTACTCCTCAGCTAAGTAGTCTACTCCACAGTTAAGTGCACGTGTAGATAAGGCCAGTAAGGATGAGATTATAATGCTCTTATACTTCCTGACTAGTGCCTTACACCATTAATTTGGACTTACTTAATTCATGAATTTTGTGAATCCATGAAATCCAGGATTGTCTGCAAAATCCACAAAATCAACCAAAAAAAAGAAAACTTAAAAAAATTAAATGCTCCCCTGTGGGTGCCAGCAATCCTCACTGCCAGGAGGTGAAGGCACCAGCTGGTGGGGCAGCAGACGAGATGGTGGCTGACCCCTTGTCCCTCTCTGCTAATCAGTGCTGAGGGACAGGGTGGCACAAAGGGCAGCCAGCAATCAAGATGATGGCTGCCCCTTCATTCCACCCCACCAGCCCTCAGAAGATGCCAATCAGTGCCAAAGGGTGGGGTGGGGCCACCACAAATTACTGTGGAATTAGAAATTTATGCCTTGATCAATCTGCAAAAATTGGTAGGTCCCCCTGTGATTTAGGTAGGCCCCTAATCATTACCTGTCCTGATGACTTTGATATCACTATTGACGGAGCAAGGCACTAACCAAGATAAAAAAGAACATCAGAATCCTGCCAAAAATAAATGTTGTCACTAATGTATATACAGTGGTAAGGATGTGCCTGACTCTGTTAAGACTCAAAACCAAACAGGTCCTACCCTATAAGCAAGGCTACAGACTCCAAGAGAATCCCCAGCCCAAATTTAGAAACAAATCCTAACCTCAGTATGATCAGCAGCTCAAAACTGTCTGTGGAGCACAACTCCCATCCATGATAAAAGGTCCCTTTCTCAGGGATTGCTCTGTGGTGGCTGCATAAAAATAGGTCTTTTCTTCTCAACCATTTTCCATTTCTCCTATAGTCTGTAAGGGGGGGTGAGCAAGCAAAAGCCGCAGGCAGAATAACAGGCCTGGCCTCCTCTCCTCTGAATGGCAATGCTTAGGACAATCAGCATTTCCATCTCTTCCCCGTCTTAATTCCTGTGATAAAATAGACGACAGGACTCTAAGATCCTTCCCCTTCCCCCTCCCACCTCCATCAGACTGGTCACATATTACTTAAGGCTTAGGGAGATCTTGAAATGCATTTACTGCACACTAGGCAGAGGTAGCAGATGGGCTGTGACATTTCTGAACAGTTTTAGGAATGCGAGGTTTAAAATAATAACAACAATGCTTTAATGATCACATAAATAACAATGAATTGCAAATCATTATGCCTTCCAGCTAAGTGGCAAAGCATGTTACAAACATTAGTACTTCTACACTCTTGCAAGACAGATAAGTGTCATTTATTATCTTTATTATCCTTACTGTTTCAAATGAAAAAATAGGAGCACAAGGAGGTAAAATGATACAGCCAAGGGGGTGCAGCATGTCAGTATGAGAGGCGGCAGCAGATTCCCCAAACCTCCTGATTCGTAGTCTTGTGCTTTATCCACCAGACCACATTGCTTCCCAAGGTGACTTCTTATGGGTCTTACTTATCCATAAACTCCTGAGGTTTTCCACTCTGCTTCCCAGAACTGCGACTTCATTCCCAATCACATGCAAAGACTGTTAAACATTGCTGCTGTCACTGCATGCAAATGGTGATAGATAGCACCGTATGTGCAACAGCACCACAGAACGCTTCTTTCAAGGAGTTGGTCATGTCATCAAAAGAGAGCATGTGTGTTTAATCAAGCTGCATGGACAAAGCAGATATGGATATACTTCCCCAGAATCAGAAGATGTGGTGCAAGCTTGCAGCGAAGATAGCTTATGATCAGGAAAACTAATAAGACTCTCTGTAGAGTTGCACTAGTATAATTGGTATTTCATTCTTCTGTGTGATAATAAGCAAGATACTGTCTGTGTAGTTCACCTAAGATCATCAATATGCAATTCCTTTGGATTTATTGTTAGCAGCTCCTGGACCTGATAGCATTGCTGCCCCTCTTGCTCTAAATGGCTAGCCAGATACTCAACACGATGATGACGGAATCAGGTACTTCTGATGCTATTCTCTCTACTGACAAAAGTGGGCAAGGTCCTGTTTCCCTACATGCAAGAGAAAAGCTCTTAGCACTCAACCCCTCTCAGCCAGAACCTCCCAGAAATCTCTCTGGGCATTGCTCTCAGTGCTGTAGGTATATTTTCTATTATTTAGGGACCCCACATATCTGGAGGCTGCCAGAAGCCAGCAGAATACGGGGCTGTATCAGACCCTACATTTATAGCTATAAAACTATTCATACGTTGTGAGAGAAACAAATTGGAAACATGACAGTTGGCAACAAATATAGATACAGTTCCTGATGTGCTTCAAATTAGTTGACATGATGGAAGGTCCTGATGCTATATATAGACACTCTGTAGGAGATCAATGATCAGAAAAAAGAAGTGAAAGGATAAAAGCAACATCCTTGTATGATCACACTTACTAGAGTATGAAACTGCACAGATTATTGCTTTAGTCCGCTAAACAATCTTCTGCAATATTTAAGACCCAATTCTAGCTGTGTATCTGTCTTTAAGGTCTCTGCTTTTAAACCAAAGCCTCTGTGTGATTATCAGTGCAGTTTAAATAAGTATGGATGTTGATATGTGTATGTGAAACTGTATGAGTGGGACTGGCTGTGGGTTCAGGACTGTGTGTGTCTACGTAACTGCATGTACGAGTGTACCACTGGAAGTCGCTGCGAATCTGTGTACAGGGTCTAGCAGTGTGAATAAATGAGAAAGTGGGGTTATGACTAGGACAAGTTACGTAGGACAAAGTGAAAGCATATCTACATGTGCACTTTAATGCACACTAGCCTATTTTAATGTGCATTGAAGAGTTACTGAAAGTGCTATTTAGTTAATGCGCATTAAAATAGGTGAATCTGCATTAAGCATTGCTTAAGAAACGTGAGCTCCTACAGACATTCAGCAAGGTTGCTCTGACGTGCTGTAAATCCAGCATATTGGGGCAGACTCGATTAATCAAGTCCACTGGAGTGCTACAAAATGGCAGTGGGGCACTTTAAAGCTCGTTTGATGAGTTTTAGTTCAAAGTGCCCTGCCACCATTTTTCAGTGCAGGGCACTGATACATGTGATGCTCAGGTGCTTTTAATTAGCACAGCTCGCTAATTAAAGCACCCCCCAGCAAACATATAAACATCCCATGCTCTTTAGTTAATGGTATTAAGACAGGATATGTGCATGTTCCTAGTATCTCACAATGGAGGTACTAGATTTAATGTGAGTTAGCTAAAACATGTTAATGCATGTGTACACTTGCCCAGTGTGATCAAGTGGCTATGTGTGCACGGCTGTGATCAGTGTATGGGTGAGTGTGTTGACTGTTCATAGCCATAATTTTTTATATAAATTTGAATGCAAGTCTACACAACCCTGTACCGGTGAATGCCTGAGTTTGCACAGCCCTTAAATGTACTGATGCAGAAGAGGGTCTTATTCCATCAGTACCTGAACATAGGTGCCAGCATTTGGCCCTTTTAGCACAACAGCCTTATTCCCTATGAGCGTATAATTGCTAGTGTGGGCCCTGCTTTGCTCCCATAGGACTGCAAAGTGTGTTCACAGTTGTGCTCCATTTCTGATCCATCTGTGCATTTGAGGACACATGCACAGCAATGGACCCAGATGCATATTTATGTATGTATGTGCATGTGAATCCAACCCGGATCCCTCAGCCCTGACTTATATGGACGACACATGTGTAGACATACCTTGTGTATGAGTAACTGTGCTTATATGCACAAACCCATAACATGTGAGCACCCCCTAAGGATTACGTTTTGTTCTTTTTGAGTGTGAATGCTCATGTGCACTCCCAATCAAGGCCAGATGCTCTTCCTTCCTCATCTGGATTACATTCGGGGAGCCATTTCAGGCATGCACTGACAGACAGAGGGTAGTGCACGAGCACTCACCAGGGTTCACGTTCATGAGCAAGGATGGGCGCCCACTCTTGGAATGGCTCACACGCGCTAGCACGCTCCTTCAGAGGATCCAGCCCCATGTCTTAGGAGCACACGTGCCACCTCTCTCGGAGCAAACGATCACGCACACTAAATGCCCTGCCCAGCTCCCAGTGGGTGCGAGGGCTGGGAAACACTCGTGCTCCCTGGCACGGCGATTACCACCCTCACCTCTTGAGTTGCAGGCCCACCTTGGCTTCGTGGCGGGTACTAGAGCTGGGTCTCGGTGCCAGCGGCTCTGGGCACTCGCACTTGCAAGGGCGCGGGCAGAGGGCGAGCGCCCGGCAGCGCACCACGCTTCTTCCTCGGGCAGGCCCCTGCTCAGCCCGGGCATCCCACGCCCGAGCGCTGGTTCCTGCCCGGGGCAGGGGGTCGGCTCGGCGACCTGGTGAGGCCCCCTCCCGCCGCGGCAGCTGCGAAGCGGGGAGTCTGGCAGTCGCTGGGTGCAGGGGAAACGGGCCGGGCACCCTGGCAATCTTCGAAAAAGCCCAGCCCGAGCGCAGGGCACGGTCGGGGAAGGTGCCGTCCGGCCCAGCACCCACGAGACGAGCACCTCGGGGCGGGGGGGGTCAGCCCTGCGCCCCTGGCCGCCCGAGCGCACCGGGTGCGGGC
>NW_017728914.1:22300319-22307481 GCF_001723895.1 Crocodylus porosus
CTTCCCTTCCCTTCCCTTCCCTTCCCGCCGCCTCCGCCTCCTGCGCGCGGCTGCCCCCGCCGCCTTTTGGGCTCTTCCCCAGGAGCAAACTTGGCCCAAACTTTCCTGAGCTTCCCGGGCAGGGCTTGCCCGGGGCCGCTTGCTCCAGCACCGCGCTTGTGATGCTGCTTTTCCTCTCCTTGTTTTTCCTGCCAGGAGGGCAGCAGGGCTCGGGGGGGGGGGGAGAAAAGAAATGTTCAGACTAGGGAATAGCACAGGGCAAAGGCAGGCACTCCTTCCTCGTGAAATGTCTCGAATATAATCATTATCCTTTGCTGTTCTGGTGAGTAATTGGCCATGGAAAGCTGTTACTCGGGGGAACTGCGGGGCATACTCTTTCGTACATGCTGTGGTTAACCGAGAGGAGGGTCTACAGCGGGCTGGCTCCCTGTTCCCTGAAAAAGGGGGAGAGAAAGAGAGAGGGACGCTTTCGCTGTCATCTTGTGCCGTACCGTGCCCCTGGCTATGTCAGCAGTTCTTGGACAGACGAGACTCTTTGGTTGATGTGATATCTGTAACGAGACCAACTCCATAGTTGGGGAAATTCTTCTTTGCAAAAATTTTGGGCGCACCCGAAAGCTTGCAAAGATCACTTTTATCCAACTCTCAAGTTGGTCTCGCAAAAGACATCACATCTACCCAAAGAACCTTGTCTGACAATTTTCTCAGCCATTTAGTTGGTCTGAGAGAAGCTAGCACTTGTCTGCCCGTGTCCTTAAACCAGCACAGCTACAACCAACCACCCTAAAGCATTTCTTGGAGCTCCTTAGATCCATGCAGAGTTAGAAGATCCATCTGACTTAAAAGATCTGTACTGTACTAAAGGTGGTAAACCGGCATGCCACCAGGGTTGGCCTCGTTATACTATTCCATGGAAGGAAATCACTCGCTCTCTCACAAACGCACCCTTTGTGTGTTAGCTAAATGAAAAGAGCTGGAACCTGGCATCAATGAGGAGTCATTCCACGCTGGTGGAGGCACACAGGTATAAAAGTGATATAAGTGAAATTGTCCTCAAGCTCAACGTTTCTAAACTCAGCCCTGACTCAGAAACGAAGGTTCCCTCAAGCTGGGCAACATGTGGCTTTTTGTCAGAGGATGCTTCCATAGTTGTGGTCCTGTTCACGCCAAAGTATACCAGCAGGAAGATGACTGAAACCACTTTAATTCCACTGATTCACTGGGCCGCCTGCCATTTCACATTTGATGTAAGTGAGATCACCAGCAAAGTCCCTAATTTGTGAAGGGATTGGATCATGATAAGTCATTCTGACATCATTAATGCTGCAAGTCAGTGACTACATTAGAGATTGCTATTTTTTTAAATAAGTAATGATAGCAGACAGAAATGTCTACAGCCTACCCTGGGCCAATCTGTAAAGGCTGCAGTGTGCACAAAGGTAATAAAACATGTATAAAAATGGGAAAAGTTACGTTTGGCAAACAGAAGACCTGTTGCTAAGAGTTAAGAAGTGCACTGGGTATCTGAGCTCTGCATATGCCCAAGTTTGGACATAAATGCTAGGCTTAAGATAAATTTAAGACGTTTGCAAGCTAGAGGACTAAACCTACCAGCCAGAGATGGGAAGTGAAGGGGGATGGGTGTAGGGAGGGGGCTTCCCTGGCTTTTGGGAAAGTGCTGGGTTTTCTTTCAGTGGGGCTAGCTCTCGGCTCGGCTCATGAACTCCATCTTTGACATCAGCTTTTAGTTAGTAGCAAATCAATAAATTGGAATGATCTCTTGCCTCTTCCTTCCCTCCAGAGAGGACTCAGCCGTGAGCTATTTCCGTGGCTCTCGTCTTCCTTCTGCCTCTCTTTTTAAGTCCTCCTACTCTGTTCCCAGTACCTGATGAAGCTGCTGGGCATGGCTTTACCAAAGAACACATGAAATGAACATTATAACCAGTAGTTTCGCATTGCCCATAGACTTCTGAAAAGCAACTGCACAACTGAACTAGTGTATCATTAGTCTCATTCTGCTGGTCTGGAAAGTTTGGAGCAGAAGCAGACAGTGGAGTAGCCCATGCACAGGCCTTGCTCAGGGCCTTACTATATTACTATAGAGCTGAAGGTTTCAGACAGTCTCAGGGCCCGTAGGCTCTTGTCTCAGCCCTTGTCTTCTGGGCTTCACACTTTTCCCCAGCAGAGATTTTCTTCCAGATGTCTCCTGCTCTGGGAACCTTTTTCCCTCTCCGGGCTTCTACCTGACAAGCACAGAGCACCTTTCAGTAGAGACTCTGTATCTGAACGTCTGCCTAGCAAGGCAGAAAGCCTCATATGTAATTTCCAGCACTGCCCATGACTAGGATGTAACCTGTACCCTGCAATTATAGCTCTGCATTTTCAAGTCTGAAGACCAGAAGAGGTGCCCTTGGGAAATATACTCCAAAGTCCCATGCCATTGACAGACTCTAGTCTGGCATATGGAGCTGCTTTGACTCCTGCGTGGGTTTGTGCTGGGCCGAGGGTCTACTTGAGTCGAATTCATTGCCAAATCAGAAACCATGATTTCTCAATACAAACTGAACTCTTCCTTGTAATGATTTTACAAGTAAGAAAACAGATACAGACTGAGAGATTTTCCCAAGGACATTTGGTAAATCACTGGCAGTTTCCTAATTCTAGTTCTGGGACCCCAGGCCAAATTTCTCCTCCTCATTCATATTTCTTACTTGCAGTTAGATGGAGTGAACAGATTCTTGGAAACACAATGTCAACACATGACTGTTTTTCTTAACAACAGGCATGGTCACTTCTTTTATGGGCTTCTTCCTCACCTCCTCCCTCCTCCAGCCCTACAGATCCACTGGTTTTTGCATCCTTCCTCAAGAAAGTAGAGAAGAAACATTTGGCCCCTATTCCAGGTTTTTTGTCTCCTCTGGATACATGGTTCTGCAGTGAAGTCGTCATGTCCATAGCAACTGGCTAGAATCCCACAAACATAGGATTGCAACTTCAGCGGCAGCTCAGGCAAGGAGGTCAGTGGGGCTGCAAAGGAGAAGGCTCCCACCCTCCACTGGAAGCCAAAAGTGCAGGGAAAACCAACCAGCAAAGTCCAATCTAATTGAGTTACCTTTCCCCTCACTCAAGTGATGCTGCTCTTCTCTAAAAGTGGCCCACACCATACATAATCCCCCCAAATCTGAATGTGTGACACAATGTAATATATTAAAAACCCCCAAAGTGAATGAGACTGACCTGAGCAAAGGAGGAAGCTTGAGTTTCTTTTTTCTCTTTTGACACGCACAAAGTTTGTAACAGCTTCACTTTTAAGCTTTTTCTGTCTGCTGCTATGAATTTGCAAGGAGACGCACCAAGATCACCATAATCTTTTGGCATACTATAATTTTTGCATATATTTATTCCCTTTGTGAGGATCTCAAAGCACTTGGATAGTGTTCATTAACTCACCCTTTCAGCCCCCTGTGCAGTTGGAGGAGGTAAGGGGTTTCTTCCTATTTTTACAGAGAGGTTAGATTACTGTTTTCTGGCCCCTGGTGCTGCCCCTGAGTCTGAACTGACCCGGACCAGCCCCACAGGCAGGACCTGGGATGCGCACCAAATGTGGACACCACCACAGTCCGGGTCCTAGACTGGCTGAAGCAGGCACCCTGTGCAGCACAGTCCTTGACCACATGCCAGGGACACCGGATGTGGCCCAGATCCTCAACCAGCTGGTCTTGGTCCCGTGCTACAGGCGCCACCTGTCCTGGCTGGACTCCTCTGCCTGTGGTGTCCGTTCCAGCCTCTCCTGGATCTGGCGTGGGGAGGGAGGAGGTCCCTGGGTCCACTGGCGTCATTTGGCCCAGGGGGCCCACAGTACACCCCTGGGTTACTGTCTTCAGAAACTCTACTACTTCAGAGAAGCCAGAGCTAAGCTAACGGAAGTAGGAGGCCTTTTCTTCCTCTTGAAATGAAGGAAGTCTGTAAATAGTTCCCTTTGTGATACAGAAGTGATAGTAAAATGTGTCCATTCATTCACAGAGTTAAATTATAAAAGTGTGAAGATATAATTTTGCCCAGGACTCTCTCTGGGAATGTCTTAGAAGGGTTAGTTACAGCAGGTAGCTTTAAGCTCTTTATCTCTTTTGGGTCTTTCTGACATGGTATGACTCAAACTGAACATGATGCTGGGAATGTGGCTGACCCTACTTTGTGGACATCTATTTTCTATGCTATTCTGTCTGCTTATGACACAATCGAACATATAAGCAGACTCCTTCAAGGATTTGTATTCATAGAATCACAGTGAAATATTTTCTTAGAGCCTGCAAGTAATCTAAAACCCAGCCTAATGTCACAGGAAAGCTAACAGTTACCTAAGGACTGTAGACAGGCTTTGATGCATCATCAGTGTTACAGTCAGCAAGACAGTGTAAAGGATGTAGCTACTACATCACATAATCAGGCCCTTACTCATTTGGGTGGTTTCTTTCATACTTAGTATTTCACACACTCACAGACTTTTACATTTTTCCTGTCCTCTCAGTTTTATTTTATGCAGATCACATAGCAGTTCTGGGGAACATAATTCTACGGAGGATGGAAACGGGGAAAAGAAATAGCCATTTCCAATAGCACCACTTCCAAGATCTGATTCTTGTTTTAACCTGCAGTATTAACACGAGTTGTCAGAAGTTGTCACACCAGGTGTCCACGCTATATTGTACATCTGGTTCCTTAAAAACATTCTTTGTATTTTCCCAAGACCAGCTTACCTATCAGTCTAGATTGTTACTCCCTTTGCCAAGGTTCAGGCATGGTCAGGGTCAATACTTGGATGGGGGAAATCCAGTTACTTCAGGATATGGTGCTGGGGAATCAGGACGTCTGCTCTTTTCTTTGAGATGGTGCTGAATGAATGTGTGGTGCCCAGGTATTCTGTGCAGCTGCCAGGTTGATGGATTTGGGGTGAGATGTAAAACTAAGGTCTGGCCCCCAACATTTGTGGCTATTATAGGTCCTGGGGCAATTTTGAACAAACAGTATTGCCTTGCTCTTTTCTAGTATTTTCCATCTGTAGATCTCAAGTCCTTTACAGGCCAGGTCTGTATTATTATCCATGAATCTGAGGTGAAAAGAGATGAAGTGACTTACCTAAAGTTCCTTGGCAGGAAATGGGAAAGTCAGGAAAGGAAGCCAGGGCTCCTGCATCCTAGTCCAGTGCACTATCTGCCAGGAATTAGCCTTGGTATTGGACATAAAATCCAAATCAGATATTTGCAGTCTTTTCACTTGGATTTCCCTCTGCAGTTGAAACTGGATAAATCCTTATTCAACTCAGACCTAAGTTCCTTGTGTCGTGTTGACTTCGGTGTCATTGTACTGCAGAGAGAGTTGCATCTCAGAGGGAGCATATCAGCCAGCAGGGCCTGGATTGGACTGGCATCACTTTGAGCCCAGTCCTCATAGATTAAAAAACAAAAGGCTCAGCCTGGTTTACACGTCTAGTAGCGTGGTGATGCGTGATACTACAGCCCACACCTGCTCCACACCACAGCTGCGGGGACAGACAACACAAATCCGCCTGTTTCATGCTTGCAAGTGCCTTTCACTTCAACTGGAGTATAGCCATTGTTCCTAGAAGAGGACTATGACACAGAGTTGATCTATTCTAGTTTTACCCGGTAGAGGGCAGTGGTACACACACGCGCTGCTTTCTGATAACTGCATCCGGACAAAACACACAAACCCTCTTGTTACAGATGGCCCCCGAATTAAAACCTAAGATCTGAATACTCCAGAATAAGGTAGGTATTTAAAATCCTAATGCATTGGAACATTCTGCCATACCCAGCATTTGTATCTTCCTTGAAAAACAACATCCTCTTATTGTTTGCACTGTGTCCACTAGCTATACAAAACCCTGCAGTTGCTTAGCTGTGTCCTCACCCTTTGCTTACCAAGACAGCACATCTGAGAGATTAGAATCGAGGTAGAAAATCTGGCACTGGATTTCAGATCCCTCAGAGCTGTGGGGCGGCATATAGGAGTGCAGCGCTTTGTCTTGGGTCTGGCTCTGAATTTATTGCCTTCACCTTGTTGCCCTAGAAACCACAGCAGGGATGACTTTTAGCAGAACCTGCATTGCTTCCAGAGCGGAAGCACTTAGAAGTACATATTCTTTTAATTACATTTCCTCAGGAAAAAAAAAGAAGCATGCACACCGAAATAAGTGGTTTGTATTAAGAAGCAGCAGTCAGAGAGGGAATATAAGGAAATGGAAACCCAAAACATGACAAAAATTCCAAAGAGCAGTTTTCAAAAGGCAGGGTAGAGAGGGTGGGTCTGTGAAGGAACGCAGTTCCAGTTACTAGTGCCGTCCCTGGCCTGCATCAAGTTAAACAAGCATATATGGGTGAGAGTGAGGAATTAGCCTGGGGGGATAGAGAGGCAGCCTCCAGGAAATCTGCAAAGCTGTTTCATGAACTGTCTACCACCCAGCTCAAGATCCCAGATCCACAGGATGAAATCATCTATCGAAAAAGCAGATTGGCTTTTCAAGGTTGGCTTTTGTTGCTGCTAAATATTCACTGTCAATGGGTCTTTCAGCCAAGACACACCACTTCCGTGGTTCTATTGTGTGCAGATGGTTGAAGAATTCATGGAGGAGTCACTTCCAGCAGCTAGCTTTGTCCACCATGGCATCTGGGATTCCCGGCTTTGAATCAGAAATGGGGGGAAATACATTCATCCCACAGCTTCTGAATTCACAGGCTTACACACTCGATCTCGAAACACCAGAGAGACTCCATGAAAGCGCAATGTAAAGGGTGGGGAGGCCTGTCTGTAGAAGGGAGCTGGGCAGGGTCTGGGATGAGACAGCTCTCTGCCCCGCTGGCTGGATCTAGTGAAGCTCTAGTGCAAATTCCACAAGTGAGCTTTTCCCATGTGCAAGGGGCATTTCTTCATGCACATCCCTGTCTCTCTTTGCTACTGCTGTCCTCTGCTACTGGCAATTGAAGTTACTACCTCTGGCCAGCTGAGGTTGGGGCACGTGCACTATTATTCAGATAGGAATCAGTCAAGCTGAACGTATTGGGCATTGGCATCAAGCACGTGGGTATAGAGCAGTGATTCTCAGCCAGGGAGCTGTGGCACCCTGGGGTGCTGTGCAGTCCAT
>NW_017728914.1:22308411-22339958 GCF_001723895.1 Crocodylus porosus
TGCGTCTAATGATTTGGTGACCTGATCGTAAAAGGCCACCAGGTTGGTCTGACAAGACCTGCCACTGATGAACCCATGTTGATTGCCCCTGAGCAACCTGGATGGATGTAATATCAGACTTAACTGATTTAGGTTAAACCAGCTGATTGAACTTCTGTCCCAGATCCCCTCCAGATTCAAGTTAACAAGGTGGGCAGGCTAGCCTTGGCCCAAGCTGTCTGCTCCAGCTCAGCAGGGAAGCATGCTCTAGCGCCCCGCCCCACCAGCTTCTAGCCTGGGTCAGTGCAGGCAGGTGGCTGCATTTCTGGAATCAAAAGTGAATGTCTGCTCACTTGCTTATCGGTTTAATCTACACAGCTAGAATGACCTGCGAAGACTGACTCGATTCAGCCTCAGGCCTTCTGACTGTCTGCACTCATTCAGTTCTCCACTGTGACCTGGCGCACATGCTGCAGGCAGAGCACTTACTGGATGCGTCACAAGCGCAGAACCAACCTTGTAGTGAGATGATTCAGTGAGGATGCACGGATTGGGCTTTAGATCTGAGGACTACATGGAGTTTAGGTGTGGGGAGAGGGGAGTAAGAGCAAGTCAGAAGGAGGAAACCTCAGCCCCCTGTTCAGTGAAAAAATTAGTTCCAGCTTTTTCTCCAGCAGAGGGCAGGAGAAAGCACAGGCATGCCAGCTACTACCTGATGACTTGGGTGCTAGGACTGGATCTGGATTTTGTTTCCTACAAAGCTGGCCCTGAGGTCTAGTTCTTGTGTATTTCCTATCAGTAATTGCATGTGTGCGCTTCCTTCCCCATTACTCTTTATTTTCCATCCCATCCCACCAAGGCAACTCACACTTTATTTGTCCCTCTTGGGACGACGCAGATGGCATTTTTGTAGCGTTTGCTTTCCCTCTGCACAGTTTCACCATGATCTCGCTGCTGAGATGGCCTACCCCAGGCAGGAACATGAAAGAGTTGGCGGGAGTTTCTTTCAAAGAAAGGAGAGATTACGGATAGACTGGAGAGTTCTCAGATTTCAAAGCACGTTACAAAAGTTTCATTATTACCCATTATTGCCCTTCAGCTGAATAAAAGAGGTCGCCCTGCAGCCTGGGTAGTCTGTAAAATGCCACGTGTGAGCTTGAAGCACAATAGAGCCCACGTTTCCTGACCCCTTTTTCCATGAAGCATGCAACTGGGGCCTTTCCTTTGCAACCAGTGGTTCTGTGTAATCTTGAACATCTTCCTTCCAGGAGTATGTGATCCTTTGCTCCTACCCCACCACCATGATAAATTCTTACCTACCCCATTTCTTCTCTTTCTACATGGTGAGAATCTATCCCTTTCATGCAGTTGATTTGCTCAAAGAGAAGTTAAGCAGAGATTTGTGTTGCCTCATGAAATCTTACTGGAAAAGTCAGATCACATTGGCTTGGATACTAGTACTGTTACATGAACTGAAAATTAGCTAAAAGAATAATGATATCAACCATAGGGGGGAGAAGAGGGAACTGTCTCATGGGAAGCTGTGAGCATCATTGTTAGGGATGGGTTTTTTTCCAAACTGTTATTCATGACCGGAAAGAAGAGATAAATAGCACATAAATTACAGTTGCAGAAGACTGGGATGCACTACAAACACAGGGAGGAAAGGGTCGTGATACAGAGGGATGAGCAGGAAATGAAAAATGGGATTCAAATCTGGGAAAAAAGCAAGCAAAGATATCTGGGGAAAACTAATCCAAAACACAGGTATCATCTGTGTTAGAGATACTAATGGCAAGGAAGTCCTATGGTGATGGTGAAAAACAAGTTGTAGTAGGCGTGCAAAAAAGATTTTGGGAGCCAGTCCAAAGTAGGACTCTCCAGGCCTCATAAGTGTTAGTAGCTTTAAGGGGAAAGGGCCAGGGAACAGATCAGCCTGGGTACGTTGCTCTCTGCCACTGAGATACACGATTCTGGGCTAGCTGGACCTGTGATCTGACTTAGTATGACATCTCCTATGTTTTTAGGCCTTGTGTGACAAGATGAAGTGAGAATTTAGTGATTTAGTTTTCCTTTTGAGATGGCATTGATGGGCTGCAGCCAAAACTTTTACAAATAACATACTCAAGGGAGAGGGGGAGTGTTCCAGATAATTACTGGCTTGTTCTGCCTGACCTCTGTAGTCTGTAATGTTTCAGAACAAATTTTGAAAGAAAGCTCCATTAAAGACATGGAAGAAGGTTGGAAAAAGGGCTAAAATACAAAATGCATCCAAGTGCACTAGCTCAGCACAGAATGACTATAAGGTTCTCATGTCATGTGGCCCTGAAAAGACCAGTGCAGTCCAATGTAATGGTCAAGGTATTTCTAGTAGAGATAGGGAAGTAGTAATGCCATAGTATGAGTCTGGAAGACTATGGACCACTTTGGTCATGCATATTTAAGAAAGATAAATGCTCTCTGAAATAGACTCAGGGCAGGGCTGCTGAAATGCTCAGGGAAATGGGAGCCTATCTTTTGAGATGAGGCCAGAAGTGCTTGGCTTGTTTAATTTACCAGAATGAAGGCTAAGTGATGATATTACTCTCTGTAAATACATCTGCGGAGTAAGCATCAAGAGGGAGAAGAGCTATTTTAGCTAAAGGGCACGAGAGCAAATGGACATCAACTGGCCATGAATAAATTGATAGTGGAAAATAGCAAGTTTCTAACCATCAGAGCACGATAAGGTGTTTTGCTACGGGACCACAGGTCTGAGTTTGAGCTCTGCTCCTGACTCATACTGAAGGTCACCCCAGCTGTCCCACCTAGTCGTTTCAGCGGGAGATCCAAAGTCACCTGGACAACACAACGCCACCCGGTGTGCCACTTGCCACAGGAACTGCGTGCCTTAACCAGGGTAGTCCAAAGAGCTGTTTGGCATTGCGGGGGGACCTTTGATATTTTGATTGTTTATTATATGATGCGTTTGTCTGTGATAGCAGAGGACTGGAGTCTGGGGAGGTCCTGGAGTCTGGGGAGGTCCTTTCCAGTCCCGTGTTTCTAGAGCTGTCATTAGGTTCAGTAAGAGAGAGATGTTGACAAACTGGAGGATTGGGGGCAGTGCTCTGAGGCAGGATTCAGAGAATATTTTGGGACAGCTATGCCCTTAGTGTTATTCCATCCATTTCAGTGCACTGCCATCAGGGATACATGCTGCTCGTTAAGTGCAATGCAGCTACGTGAGGCTCAAGAAGGACAATCCTCCTGCATTATGTAGAAGATTTGTTTGGGGGGCGCTACAGAAGAACCAGGATGAAATGGATCGCATTTCACAAGAGCCTGAGACCCCTGACAGACATTACACTGAAGTCAGGATTGACTTGTTAATGATGTCTTAAGTAATAGCCTGGCTACAGGTTCAAGCAAGTAATTGCCACCTGTGAGGGATTAAGTTTTGGCCCCTGGGTTCCTGCCTAACTCTCCTCCCCTCACATGGCTCTTTCTATAATAGCAGCAGGAGCCCCCAGGCTCCCCCTCCTTTCTCTGGATGTTGCTGCCTCCTGTGCCCTGGAGGGTGGGGCAGTGCTGTGCAAGGTGCTGGGAGCAAAGGGTGAGCCTGAGGTGGTACAGCCACCTAGGAAGGGATGTCATGCATGGCACGCTACCAAAGGGCATCATAACATGCCCTGGTATAGCCCAGTGTACAAGCCCTGCTGGTGCAGGCCTTGGAGCATTGGGCTCTCAGCTGCTTAAAAGTTAGACAGCCATGCTTTACATCACCATGGTAGCAGACTTCCCTGTTTATAGCATCATACTTTCTCCAGTTGCTATTGCTTTTAAGGCATTTAATTTTGGTAGTCCTGAGAGTTCTTAAAGCTTTAACAATACATCTTCGGGGTTACTGGCAAAATCCCTTCCCAGAAGTATATTCATTTTTATTCCCTACCTCTTTCTGGAAGACATTTATGTTTGGGAACAATTATATCATGTCTAACAAGGTTCATGAAGTGTGTTCCCGTAGTCTTTGCCCTCCTCACACACTCATCTAATGTGTATTATTGTTCCTTGCACTTCCTGATGATGCTTAATGCACTCGATTTACTTATGCTGTGTCATGCTATTCCTTTAATTAGACAGTTTTAATACAGTACATAGCATTTATACTGAGGTTTTCCTATTCAAGACATAGGTTGCAAAGTACTATTATCCATAGTTTTGTTTTTAATTAAGGACAGTTTAATTAACTATGGATAGAAAAATGTAGAATCATAGAAAATGAGGGTTGGAAGGGAGCTCAGGAGGTCACATCTAATCCAGCCCCTGCCCAAAGCAGGAACATCCCCAGCTAGATCATCCCAGTCAAGGCTTTATCTAGCTTAAAAACCCCTGAGTCTTAAAAACCTTCAAGGATGGAGATTCAACAACCTCTCTGAGTAACCTGTTCCGGTGTTTTACTGCCCTCCTGGTGAGAAAATTCTTCCTAATATCTAACGTAAGCTTCCCTTGCTGCATTTTGAGCCCATTGCTCCTTGTTCTGTCATCTGCCACCACTGAGAACAATCCAGCTCCATCCTCTTTGTAACCACCCTTCAGGTGGTTGAAGGCTGCTATTAAATCCCCTCTCAGTCTTCTCTTCTCTAGACTAAATTAGCCCAGTTCCCTCAACCTCTCCTCACAAGTCATGTCCCCCCAGCCCACTCACCATTTTTATTGCCCTCTGCTGGGCTCTCTCCAATTGTCCATATCCTTTATACAGTGGGGGCCCCAAAACTGAACACCGTACTCCAGATGTGGCCTCACCAGTGCTGAATAGAGGAGAAGAATCACTTCCCTCGTGCCTTTGCTGAAAACATTCCTACCAGTGCAGCCCAGGATACCGTTGGCAATAAGGGCACACTGTTGTCTCATCTTTGGCTTATTGTCCACTATAACCCCCAGCTCCTTTTCTGCAGAGCTGCTGCTCAACCAGTCAGTCCCAACGCTGTACCGGTGCATGGGATTGTTCTGTCCTAAGTGCAAAACTTTGCACTTGTCCTTGTTGAACCCCATGAGATTTCTTTTAGCCCAGTTGTCCAATTCGTCTAGGTCACTATGAACTCTAGCTCTACCCTCCAATATATCTACTACTCCCCCCAGCTTGGTTTCATCTGCAAACTTGCTGAGGGTACACTCCATGCCATCTTCCAGGTCATTGATGAAGATATTAACCAAAACCAGCCCCAGGACTGACCCCTGGGGCACTCCACTTAATACTGGCTACCAACTAGACATCAAACCATTGATTTACTACCCTCTGAGCCCAATGTTTCAGCCAGTTTTCTGTCCAACTTACAGTCCATTCATCCAGCCTGTAGTTTCTTAGCTAGAACGGGAGACCATATCAAAAGCCTTGCTAAAATCAAGATATATCACCATCTACTGGTTTCCCCACATCCACAGAGCCAGTTACCTCATCATAAAAGGCAATCAGGTTGGTCAGGCATGTCTTGCCCTTGATGAATCCTAATTCATGCTGTTCCTAATTAGCTTCTCCTCCAAGTGCTTAGAAATTGATTCCTTGAGGATCTGATCCATGATTTTTCCAGTAACTGGGGTAAGGTTGACTTGTCTGTAGTTCCCTGGATCCTTTTTCCCTTTCTTAAATATACATCAGCCAACTCCCACAGCACCCTTGGATGCATCCCATCTGGCCCCATAGACTTGTATATGTCCAGTTTTTCTAAAAAGTCCTTAACCTGTTCTTTCACCACTGCTGGCTACTCACAACTTAAGTAATATTTCTAAAGAAATCAGTGAAAATAGTTTTCTGTTCAGAGTTGTTACTCCTGCTTAAATATTTGCCACAAAAACACAGTACAAGCAGTCCTCGACTTACAACATTTCAAGCTGCAACATTTCGCACTTACAATGTTTATAAATTGACACCCAGTTTCAACTTTCTGATATCAGTTTCAACTTTACAGCGCTTGATCCAATGCCATGCCAGCGAAGAAGTTCACTGCATCGCCCATCTCCCTGGAGAACATCTGTCCAAACTCCCTTGGACACTTTCTTTAAGAAAGCAGACAAGACTCCAGAAAAACCTGCAGCCAGGAACCCTTCAAAAAGTTCAGCAAAGTCACCTCAAAGAAGTCCTTCCAAATCAATATGATTACAATACAAATACATTAATGTAGCTATATTACTCATCTATAATAGATCAAGTACACAATTCTGGAGTATTTTGGGTGAAAATAGGGCATCGGGCCTTGGTTCAGGAACCGATCCCCCCATTTATAACATTGTTTCTTATGAGAAAATTGGTTCTGAGTTGCAACGTTTTGATTTAAGACGCAGTTTTCAGGAACCAATGGTGTTGTAAGTCCAAGGACTGCCTGTATAATTGTTCTAGAGACAGCAAACACATAAAGCCAACTGGTGAACCTATGAGCCTATGTCTAAATTCATTGTCTAAGGCAAATGAAATACCAACATAAATAAACAGCATCTCAAATAATGGGAAGCAAATCAGATGTTTAAAATTCTTTCCATTTCCTAATCAAAGGAAACAGTAAGGATGTTGGGCCACACGGGATTTAAAACATCGTTGATTTTTAACAGGATAGCAGTCCTTTAACTGATGAATCCACAGGAAGTAACTCAAGTACAGCTAGAGTTTCTGGCTCACAGTCTTGTACTCAGGCTAGTGGATACACACCACATCCCAGCTGTGTCGTCCTCAATGTCACAGAGCTTGACCCAGCTAGATTCTTCTCCCAGTAGATTAGACCTTACCCCCTAGCGTGTACCCACTTTATCCACGCACAGCCACATTACAGATGCTTAGCCTTTGGTGTTTCCACCTAATCAAGCCAAGGAGTCAGCATGTAACCTTGTATTCTGGATGCCAAAGATAAAACATTATGTGCTTTTTGTTGTCCCCCATCCCCCCACCCCGACCTCACCCATTGCCTTTTGTACATAGAGAATGAGGTTGATCCAATTAGCAATGATAATGGAGCCCAAATATTACAGAGTTAATAGACCATATGGATGATAGAGAAAGAGACAGGCAAATTTCTATTTAGGCAATTTTGCTCCATCTACTACCACCATGGTAAAGTCTGGATATCTGCGTAGTCCATGCAGCGAGGGTTAGTGTTGTTTGAGAGACTGTGGATTCTCCAGTTGTGCCAAGTAGCACAGAATTGGGTTTTTTTTATTTTTGTGGGTGCATTTCTTGCTTCTGACATAATCTAAACATACTACTCAGGGCCAGGGATTACTAAAGAGAGCACATGTGTGGGCTTCCTATGTACAGTGCTGTCAATGCATTTCGCTCCTGACCTGCTCTGTTGCTTGCGTTATTATTCAGGGACCACAAATCAGCTTTATTATCACCCCTCAGGGCTGACTTGTTCTTCCAGACCTGAGTACCAACTGGCTGTTCAAATTCATTCCTGTTATTTTATTCTTGATTCCTGACCAAAAAATACATGATTGTTATAAATTGTACCAAAGTATGAGATCGTTTGATGATGAAGACATCATCAAGGAGTATGAGGTCCATTGTCACTGAAGCAAGATTTGTGGACTGGTAGCCAGCAAAATGCAAATGCATGCAAAATGTCTAGTGCATGACTCTGCTGTATAGAATCTGTCTGGTAAGGGAAGCAAGGCTCCTAACAGAGTGCCATGGCCTTACTCTGCATCCTCAGAAACAGAATGCCTCACTTCTCAGCTTGCATCCCCCAATTAATATTTGCCAGGAGGCCTTTTCTGGATACAGTTCTTCAAATGCTGCTGCTGCCCAAGAGATGGAAGATAGCACTTGTTAGGCTTCCTGAGCCAGGAAGCAGTTGCTATGGATAGATGGAGGAAATGGGAGGAAAAAACAAAAAGCAAACATCCAGCCTGCCTTCCTGGAGACGGGGCTGAGGAGCTGGAAAATATAACTGAAGCAATTAACTTGTATGGCTGGGCTGGCTCACTGCTGCGAGGTGGTGTCCAGCAGTGACTTTCCCATCCTTCATCTGGGAAATAGCTGTGATTCTTTTTTAACATGGATAGACTTGGAGTCAATAACATATGTTTCCAATCAGCAGAAGGGAGAAAAGAAACAATGCCAAGGAGAAAACACAGCCATTCCACTGTGATATGTAATTAAGAGGGGAAGGGGACAGATGCGTTTTACAAACTTGGACTCACCCTTTAGCTGTGCAAGGGAGTTGAATTATGGCAATGAAAATCCAGATGCCACTGTATTTGTTCAGTGTGAAATAGTCCTGATCCCCCCTTTCCTGGGTGCTAGCAGTGAATGGCTCAGAAGTGGCCCATGTGCATGGGGCAGCACTGCTGTATCTGCCCATCAAAACTAAGGTCACATGGGAGAGGCCACACTTAAAGGGCTCTGGAAATAGCAGGGTCAATACCAGTTAGATTCGGGAGATCATTAAGCCCATTATCCTACCATTTGCCTTATTAGAACAGGTAGTTTGGCACACATCATCTAGTTTGATATCATGCCTCAGCTGCTGGCCATGGCTGAAGGCTCCAGAGATTATTATAAATTTCTTACAATACACCCGATGTACAGTAAAATGCAGCAATGGCAGCTGCATATGCCTAAATGATGACCACTATCTGATGAATCCAGTATACCAACTCCGAGCATTAAGATACCAAGTGTTAGGCCTCAAAAATCAAGAGATTGGATTAAAAATCATGATTTCTTTTTACAATAAATGTTGTGTTCTTGTTATTTGCCTAGTGGTTGGTGTACCATTATGGCTCATGTTTTCACCTTTTATCCACAACCATGAACACTAGCAACTTGGTTAAACTAATAGTGTGGTTCTCACACTGTCACGTGACAGCGAGCTGGGGCTGTAAGGACAGCTCCAAATATTGTGGACTCGTAATAAAAGCATGAGTTCAGAAGGAGTCTTAGTTGGTCTAATAAAAGATATCATCTCTGAACCAGGAGTTCTAGGGTTTTGCATTTCTTTTTGTCTCAGACTAACACGGCTACCAAATACATCCCTACGAGTTGAGAAGGCAGCTGAGAATGGCTGTGCCATCTCTCAATGGCTCTTTCAAACCCGGGACTAGCAGAGCTACTCTTACTGATCTTCCCAGCAAGTGCAAGAAATAGCTAAGAAATGGACTTCCATGGCAAGAGGAATAGATCCAGTCATTTGAAATGCCTTCTCCCGGCACCATCTCTTGCAAGCATCACAAACCACTCATTCAGTGAGTGGTTCCATGTAGATCCACAGTCCCCTACACCTGGGTCCTGGTCCCCCCATACCACTTCTGGTTGGCCTACACTTCCTAGCCAGCAAATCCAGCTCCTTCGTCATTACAGGCCACATCTTGTTTCCATGAGTACTTTCCTTCTTCCACCCTGTTACGATCCTTGTCTCATGTACATTTACTCCCTCTTCTCCCTTTTATCTCCTGCTGCCTTAGCTTCTGCCCCCAGTAAGCTTATTCCTGCTCCATCCACCTGGCTTGCCTCCTCTCCCACCACCCCCTTATAACAGATAAAACATCTCTAGCAGTAGCAACCCAGGGTAGCTAGGGAAGCTCCCCCAGTAAAAGCTTGGAGCAGTAGGGCTGACTTGCAGTCCCTCTTGCTTTGCAGTTTTTCCTGGATGTAGTATGTGCAGATGAGGCCCTTAGAACTGGCCCCAAGCCAAGGTCTCAGAAGTAAGCAAATGCAAGAGGAACCAGCTGCTCTCTCCACATCTACTGACAGTTTGAATGAGGTGCAGAAGTATCTGGATGGTGGTCAGCAGAGCGTGGCATCAGGAAGCAGCAGAGCTGTCTTGAACCAAAGAAAAGCAGGTAGCGTTTACTGGCCCAAGACCGTAGGAGAATACAGGACCAGCACTGACCCTGTAAAACTGCCCAACTCTATCCTGACTTTAACTCTACTGGAGTCACGCAAGGTCCACATTAACAAACACCTCACCAAACAGAGGAAGTCCTCCTGAAACAAAGCTGGCACAGAGTACGCTGAATTTCTAATATGATTTTTGGCAGAGACCAGTTAAATGAGCTATGAGCTAGTGTTGCATATGGAAGACTTAGTGGAGTGGAGTGTGAATTGACCCAGAGAGAATTGCAAGGAGCACATGCCACACAGTGGAAGTTTTTGGAGGGTGGCAGCCAAAGCCTGCCTGCTGGACATGAGCCTGCTGTATTGCAAGTGATCCTCAACAGAATGGGGAACTCTGAAGGGCAAGAATGGGAAAGCTGTATAAGGTAGACTGTCCCTAAAGCAAAGGTAGCTAGACTGAGTGAACATAAACACCAGGGAAGGAAGCCGTGAACTGCATCTGTCTTTGAACTTGCTGGTCAAGTGGCAGAATTTCGGTCCACTTATGTTTAAAATACATTTGGCTCTCCAGTTCTTAGACAGGGCTTTGGCTACAATCAATTACAGCTATATTCACTGCAGCCTTGTTATGACAACTATCCATGGGACCGTGAGAAAAGGCCAGTAAAAGAGGGTGTTTGTTACAATAGGATTAGACAATTGCCTTCATCCTCATAATAAAAATATCCGTTCCTGCTGTTGGGATTGTTGAAAGCAGGAGGGTGGTATAAATACGGTTCATTATAATGAGATTGTGCTGAATTTAGAGAGCCCTCACTGTTTGGGGTGCCTGTTCTAAAACTCCTTCTAGAGGGATCATCAAAGGTACAACTGTCAGCCAGGTACCATTTCCATTAACTTTGACCCGTTAATCAGGATTCTGCCCCTAGGACTCTTAATGTGGTTCAGTCCCTGGCTCTGCCACTAGCTGACTAGATAACCCTGGGCAAATCACATCTGTACTTGTGTATCCCCACTGTACAGATGGGAAAGATGATGCTGATCTTTGTAATGTGCTTTGAGATCTGATGATGAAAAATGCCATATAAGAGCCGGGAACTAATAATTTACAGTGGTGCAAAGCAGTCCAATGGAAGTAGATGGAAGCTGTGGGTGCTGAGCCGGCTTTGAACGCATGTTCCAAAGATTAATGTGGTCTTTATGAATATGTTGGCTAGGAACTTATTCCTAGCTTGAGATGTTATATGCAAGTCATCACACTCGAAGGAGATGTGAGTCTGTTTCATGACTGGCAGGCAGAGCCTGGAAACTAGCATAACTTAAAGCAGATCCCTGAACAGAATAAGCTAGTCTGGTAGTAAGGCTTTTGAGACCATATAAGCGCTTCTACACCGAGGCTTTGTTGGTTTTATCAGGGAGGGTAAAAAACCACACATCTTAGCTATGCTGCCAAAAGCCCTACTGACAGAAGAGAGCTTTTGTCTGCTTATATCCTTCAAGGAGGTAGCAAAGTAATACCAGCAGAAACCCCGCTTCTGTCAGCAAACACTGCATCTACACTGGGGCCACTGAGATAAAGCTATTCTGGCAGAGGCTCCTCTAGCAAGGACAAGCTCTTGCTGTCACTGCAGATCCTGCGTTTCTTTCTTGCTTTAGGCCCTAGGTAACCTGTTTGCCGTGAAGGTATAGCATCCTGTGCGGTGGGCTCCATGTATAAACTGTGTTTGAAGAGTGGTTTTTATAAATGTTTCCTTTGGCCCATGTTAAATGAATTGCTTTTAAATATAGCTAAAGGCCTCCTTGTTCTAGTAGTATAGAAAAGAGCCTTTTCCTGGTAGGGTGACCACCTTTTCCAAATTGGAAGGTGGGACACATGCCCGCCACCCCGCTGACTGCACGGATGGACCAGAGCCAAACAGGGAGGGGGAAATGTGGGCTGCCAGCTGCAGCCTCGGGGCTCCCTACCCTGTTGCCCTCCATCCAGGAGCCCTACACCAGCCATGCACCCCCTGCCCACCTGGCAGCAGCGGGGGGTGGGGGGTGGGGGAGTCACATATATCAAGTATGTCTTTTGATTGCATGAGAGTCAGTGCTAATGTTAAACCTGTTGTGCATGTGCAAGTCCAGCTTTCCTGTTTTAGAGGTCGGGCCTGATCCTGAGATGGTCACAGTGAAGTCAGTGGGAGCTGCTTTGGTCCTACCAAGTCTGTTGTTCCTAAATGAACCACTCCAATGCTGGAGCCTTCAGGAAGAACCAGCATGGGCTGTCTTGTAGTGGCACAGTGTATGGATTGGGAGATCAAATCCCATGATAAAGTGGGTAAGGACAAGGATCAAGATGAGGACAAGCCACTAGAGCCAGCCAGCTCAGCCTAGGACAGTGTTTCCCAACCTTTTCCAGCCCAAGGCACACTTACATTAATAAAATTTTCCCTGGCACACCTGTTAAGGCATTCCCCATCCTCATACCTATTGTAGCACATTGCCGTGGCAAAATTCTGTGGCACACTTTTGCAGTTGGAAAACACTGACGTAGATGACTCCCAGAAAGGGAAACAATAACAGGCCTCCTGAATCAATATGAAATCTCTTTAAAAGGCCTCATTTTTTCCTATCCTTTGCTTGCTACATTGAATGTGCCCTTCACCTTCCTATCACCCTGCAAATCCCTGCACTGGTTAAGAAACCACTTTTGCATCAAACTCAAACCCCTCCTGTCCTCCAAGGCCTTTCACAGCTCTAATCCTGCCTGTATCTCATCTCCTATTGCCCCTTACTCCGCCAACCTGGCACCCTCCTTTTCCTCCCCAAGGTTTCTTCTCCCTCAGAAACACTCCTTCCTCACCTAACCCTCGCTTGGATCTGAATAGTCTCCCTATCCCTATAGCTCTGGGTAGGAACTCAGTCTTCTTCAGTGGGATTCATGCTGCAGGGCAGCAGCCCCGCTGCAGGGAGAACTGAGATTTTAAGGTTATTGCCCTGTAAAAATAACAAATGCTCCTAATTAGTGAGATGCCTTAGTGCCTACTCCCCTTTGTAGTGGTCTTGGATTGGGATTCACCTGCAGTCTTTAGAGCCAGAGACCTTTCCAAAGAGGAGATCCCTGCAGCTGTAGGTTAACGGCAGCCGCCTGCTGTGACTAGAAGCTGTTTCATGCCTGAGGAGCTGGCCACCTGCTTGGGAAGCGGAGGGGGAATTCTGCTTCCTTGAACCGTCTGCAGCATCTTGCTATAAGCTGTTCCCCTGGGTATTTTGATGGATGTCCTCAGCTGAGTTTTAATCTTCAAACTGGATTGGCCTTTCCAAGGCTTGCAGGCTACAGAAGAAAGGATTGGGGAAAGAGGTGGAGGGTAGTAGACTTTGGCAGGGGTGAAACAGAAAGGCAGAGAATAATATAGATAACCGCTAATAAAACCGAGGCACACACCTACATCAGCCCCACTCTCCCCTTTTGAAGGGAGAAGCTGGAGAGATTGAACTACATTTGTCTGTGTTGAAGGGAAGTAGCTCTAGCTCTACTGCTGCTCACACACGCTGCTTGTGTCGATGCAAAACTGAACTCTTTTGAGAATAACTGATGCAGGGTGGGTTAACTTCATGCAAGATGGGGCTTCATAACCCTCTCAAACAGTATCACGGTTTCATGGGGCCCCTCTGAATTTGGGAGTCTGGTTGGTATGTTTCCGACGGTGAAAGTGTCTTTTCTGTAGGGACTTTGGTACTCAGGAAGCTAAATCACACTGACTCTCAACAAGGCTTTGCCTTTTAAGGCCACAGAAGTACTGTATTTTTTTTCTCATACACCACACCCCCATATATAATATGCACCCTGTTTTAAGAGGCCAGGTCAAGGAAAAAAACTATTCCTTGAAGAAACCACCTAGCAGTCAGTAAGAAGCCAAGCCTGCTATCAGCACTTCGTTGATGGGGCCTACAGACTGAAACCACGTGCCGGGTCCAGAGCCACATGCTGGGTCTGATCTGGTGTGCTAAATCCAACCCTATGCTGGCTCTGACCTGGTGCACTGAGTCTGACCATACATCACTTGCCAGATCCAGGCGCTGACACTGAGCCCAGGCCTGGGTCCATGAGCTGAGTCTGACACCGCACATTGGGTCCAGGGCTGCATGCCAGGTCCAGGGCCACACGGTGCTTCTGACCCTGTGTGCCAGGTCCAGGGCCACGTGCCAAGTCTGACCCCATGCACCAGCCCAGTGTGATATGCAGGGTCGTGTCATCTGGCCCGGGGCTCTCCCAGGTCTGGAAAGTTGCTGGTGGTGGCAATATGAATTGCTATGGGTCTCAGAGTGATGGCAATTAATGTTGCCACTGTTTCCCTGCCGCCAAATTTCTAGGCCTGTGTGGATCTGGGTTTCTCGTGTATAATGTGTACCTCGAGTTTCACCAGCTGTTTTTGTTGAAAAAGGTGCAGAGATTATATGTGAGGAAATACAGTATTTTGACATGCACCTCCTGTTGGTTTCATCAGCGCTTAGGTGCATACATACCTGAAGAGGCATACATACCTCTGGGACCTATGTCTCTCTTGAAAATCTTACCTCTTGTCTCCATGTAATGTAAATGCAAGGTGCTGTTATTTTCTCCTTTGGGGACATTATGCAACAGCCAGACAGATTTTCTGGTTAAAGAGGAGGCAGCTGGCTCTTTGAGTGAAGAGAGAGTTAGGGTGGTAGGATCTGGTGTGATGGAAATTTGGTTGAATGATGATCATGTAGCCCTCCCTGATATTTTATGTATGTGATGTCTGCTGGTCTAACTGATCTCAATATTAATTAATTCAGACTGTGGGATACAAGTCCATTATGGGACAGGATGGTAGGGAGAGATGGGCTGGCAGGGGAAGGTGAATGTTATGGCTTGTTTAATGCTGACCAAAAAACGCCCAAACTGTTCTCCGTTGAGGAACAAGCTCCAACTTGACTTGAAGGTAGACATCTACTGAGGGATAAAGGAGTCTAATCTCGGACACTGCTAGTCTAGCTCCTCTGCTCAGGCTACCAGCAAAGGCTTTAATATCCAACAGCTTGGGAGGAACTGGGCTGATGTTACCAACCTCAGAAACTTGTGATTCGATAGATTCTGGTGTAATCAAAAATGTCTGTGAAGTCCCTGAAATAATCTCTCCTTACTCAGAAACAGCAGGATTTATGGAGCGGCTTTTAAACCGAAAATGCCTAACTAACTTCCCTGGAAGTCCATTCCTCCCAGGGCCTCTGTTAGGTTCTGTGAATCATTCACCAAAGGTGCTTTGCCACCATTTCAGTGTTGTCCTACAAAGCCTCTAAGGCCTGCACAAGCAGGGACGTGCCTTTGCAGCAGCAGCCAAAGTTGTGCCACTACTTTGTGCCGCAGTGCACGCCCTTGCCTGTGTGCTGTGCAGCAGGACACATTGTCCCACTGCTCCATGAGTTGCAGGGGGGTGCTGACTGGGGCACAGGAGCTAGCCTCTGTGCTTAGGCATCCTGTGCCCTGACTAGCCAGGGAGTGGCATGTGGAGCCCCAGCACTGAGGCACCTTGCACCCAAGCCAGCCGCTCCCTGGCTTTCTGGGGCGCAGTGTGCCTTGAGACTGGGGAGCAAGCAGCCCTGGGCTCTGGCTGCTCCCCTGTCTCTATGTGCCTCAGTGCAGGGGCTCCACAGTGCATGGAGATGCTCCCCCATCTCTGCATTTGTCCCAGCACCTACCACTGTGACAAGGTTTGCGCTGCTTTTTTCCAGGTTATCTTTTTTTTTTGCTATCAAGAGACCCCAAGAACAAATTTTGCCCTGGTGCTGCAAATTAGCAGTGCTGCACACGGATTAAGGTGAAAATTGTGCTATTTGTGGGAAAGGGGTTTGCCGTGCCAGAAGTCACACATGCCTGCACTTCTGTATCCAGCCTAAGTGTTCCTGGAGGTGTGAGTCAGGGGGCTAGTCTACATGTAGTTGATATTGCGCAGTCACTTAGTACTTGCTAAGTATTTGCTTTAGTTAGTATGTCCTAAATGATTGTGCAGTACCCACTGGCACGACGCAGCCGCAGTGATACACAGGTTGTTTCCATCCCTACTGCGCAGTATAGGCAGTATCATGGTTAGTGCCCGCCGATGCTATGTTGTGGGTCATCGCTGCAGCAAGGTAGTGTCTCATGTAGATGTGCCCAGGGCCTCAAAAACCACCTGAATTCCTGGTTATCCAAACAAGGCTGCAAATAACGCCTTGCTTTAACAACTACGCAGCATATACTGGGGAGGCAATGATGAGGGCAGTCATGCTTGAATCTCCTTGCCTGAGGACTATGTTAATCCACTTGGATTCACAGCAGTTGTGAAGAGACTTCCTTCAAAATAATAGGTCCAGTGAAAGAGTTTAGCTTGCTCCAGGCACTGGATCTGCTGATCTTTTTTATCCTTGTTTTCACTACCAAAGCCCTGGAGTATTTTCAAACCAGGAGAAAGTATGCAGAGCCTCTCCACTGCAGAAAACTTGGGTCATCCTCTTGAGCCTACCCATACCAAGATTTCCTCCTCCTTTCTCTCTCTGTCTCTCTCTCCTGGCAGAAGTCACATGCGTCCAACTTGAATGACTGCATTGCAGATTCCTGCCTGGTCTTGCTTCCCTCTGGACTTCTGATTTTTAAAGGTTCTGGGGCCTGTATGTGCTGTATGTTGCCTCTGGGAGGTGACCTGTACTTCACAGGGGGTGTGAAAGCCAGCCTGATCCTTACGCATTTCTGTTCTGAAACCAGAAAGCCTGGCCTTCTCGTTTCTTCAAGATCAGGCTTGAAATGGCAGCGGGAGAAAGGTCTGAAACGGGCCTTATGTGATAAGCAATGCTAGTGCTTGGTGCTAATCATTTAGGACTGGCTCAGCTCCTCTACTGCCATTAGAGTTAGTAGCAGACAAGGTTCTTTGGATGAGTCTGATATCTTTTATTAGACCAACTTAAATAGTTGGGGGGAAAAAATTTAGCAAGCTTTCAGGTTTAAAATTATTTGAAATTAGAGTTAGTGAGCATTCCCAGTGGATTTTGGGAGAGAGAGATATTAAAGAAGGGGAATCACAGCTCAGAGATCTCAACCCTCTTCCCCAAGTAACCCCACAGAATCTCTTCTCCATGGGCTTTCTGTGTGTCTCCTCTTCTGGACTGGGAATGGGGGAACGGTACCAGCTGTTTCCCATGGCAGGGCCCTTCAGTGACCCCATCCATGGGTTTTGCAGTAGAGATCCAACCTGCAGGCAATGCTGCTTGATGCTCTGTGCACTCTCTTGCAGAGGAGAGGGGCTCTGGAAGTGTGACTGCTGGAAAAGAAGAGGGAGTGGTTGCATACAAAGAGTAGATACCAGGTATAAAAGAAAATGGTGGGGATGGTTATCGTGAGACGCTGACAGAACAGACTCCTGAATTCTAATTTTGTTCCTGCCACTGCCTTTCTCTGAGGCTGCTCAAGCTCCCTGTTACTCGATATCCATCTGTACCAGACAGTATAGAAGTGCAGTGCCAGAAAGGACCGCAAGGGAGCATCCAGTCAGCCCTTGCAGTAGAGCTGGATGACTGCCTTTACTGGGATGTGTTGCAACTGGATTGTGAGCATAAATAAAATGGGGTTAGGGGTGTGAGGTTCATTTATTCCCCCCTTGGGGAAGCCGCCACCTTTTCCTGGGTGTTTGACCTGATCGGGCCTTTGGACTCTGCCATGCTAATACCAGTAACAAAGCTGTGTGAAAGTCTGATTGGAATTTCGAGTTGTAATCTAAAACGATAAACTGTATGGATATTGATTTATGTGAGAATCTCCTTTGAGTCAGCTTAAACTGACATGTCTCCCTGGATTTTTATTAAATCTTACAAGCCACTCCTAAGTGAACTACAGCTGGGAGAAAAAGGGGGGCAGGAAGAAACCTTTGTTTGCTTTTTGTGTACTTTGTGCACTTGACAGCACTTTGCGCCTTTTGTTTGTATGAGTGTTACATAGTAACTGGGAAGGAAGAAGCAGCTTTTAGAAGGAAGTTTGGCTTGAAAACTGCAAGAATTGGCAGCGAGAACACAGGAGCACATCTGGGCCCTGGTGTTCACCCAAGTGTTCGAGTCAGCAGCCGAACTGTAAGCGATCACGTATGCTGATTTGCCCGCTCCTTGCTCAGCGTATGCATCTTGGACTTCATCATCTGTTAAATTGCTGTGGATTTTGGATTAATTGATGTGGGTAGTACAGAGTTCTTGAGAGGCCTATTGAAGAATAAGTTGTTGCTGTTGTTGTTAAGAGCTTTGAGGTAGATCTTGAGCCTGCCAAACTGGAGGCCTGTGAGCCACATGTGGTCTGCAAGGGGTTAAGTCCTGGCCTCCCAGGCTCTGGGTCCAGCCAACGCTCCCCATCACTCTCTTGCGGCTGTCTGGTCTCCGCGCTCCCACTCCCTCCACCTTCTGCTTCCTGCACCCGCCTTCAGAGGCAGCCCAGGGAGGCCCAGGACCCTCGTGCAGTGCGACACAGCGCAGGTCGGGGGAGCACCAGCTGTGAAGGCGAGCACCCATGCCATGCGGCATGCAGCAGCTGAGCTGCTTGGTTGGACAGCCGTAGCTTGTCCAGGGGTGGCCAACCTGCAGCACGTATGCCACAAACGTGTATGGCATGCAGCAGATAGGAGAGACGAGAGACAGCAGTGGCAGGTGGGACAGGAAGCAGATTGGGCAGGGAGCACAGAGCAGAAAGCAGAGCAGCAGAGCAGACAAAAAAGTTCCTGATAGGAGCAGTGCTCCGAGAGGGTTCAGGGCTAATTTGGGGCACACCTGCCAAAAAAAAGGTTGGCTCCTACTGGCCTAGTTGATGGCCAAACATCAAGGCTTGCGATGACAGCAGGGTGAGGTGCTGATCTCTCTGCTCCAGAAATGTAGGTCCCTGACATTTGAGCAAGAGGGAAATACGTTAATAATGCTGCCCACAAGGCATACAAATTTGTTTGCTGTTTAAAAGTCTCTCTTTTCCACTCTGTGTCCCCAGACAGGGTCTACACATGGTAAAGGAGGCTGAATAGATGGGCTAGGCCTCATGGTTAGGGGGGCCTGTTACTAACATCATCACTCTGTTCGTTGCATGCCTATACCCAGAACATGCTTTGGACGATCACAGCTGTGTTAGGGTTGTTTCAAGTTTCCAGCTTTAAAAACAAATCAAAAGATGAGTGATGGTGATGCTTAGTTATGCGTTGAATATTCTGTTCCCTGATGTCTGAGCATCTGATCTGCAGTGGGCATTCCCTAGGTTTAGCTAACACAAATGGATGAAACACCCTGGTGCTACTTTCTCATGTAATCAGCTGTGCTGGGAAATGCAAGACTTGAGCAACTGGCACAAGAGAGAGATTCTGGCCTGGTAAGAGTTGGGATCACGAGCCAGGATGACGTGTGTAGCAACGTTTACCCTAGTAGCTGGAAACATGGACCAAATACTTTTCCAGTTGCAGAGAGTTAAATCTGCCACATGAGATAAGATCCTGCAGCCGGCTGAGAAAATGTAGATCAGTTAGTGCTGCCAACTCAGGGGAGTTGATGTGTTACATAAAGCCCCAGCTCCTGGGTAATGATACAACTCAGATTTTGCTCAAAAACAAAAAACAAAATTTGCAATCCATGTGTCTTGACTGCCCCTTAAAGTCAAAACTGGGACAGTAAATGAAAATATTCCCACATGCATTAAATCTCTTGATTCAAGATTTTGGAAGCTCGTCTCAGGATTTTGAATGTTTAGGGTTGGCAGTACAGCCTTGTGAGTTATCGCTACTAGGCACACACGGAGGAAATGATCTCAGGAGTAGGTTTGTAATAACCAAGACGGTGTTTTTTTAAATCATGAAAGATTTGTTGATCTTGAAATGTCCATGCTGTTCAGCTGCAAAAAAAGAAAAAAAGCTGATTTGCTGGGTAATGTTCTTGGCTGGAATTTGCTGTGCCCCACTGTCTGCCAGTTCATTGCCACCTGCCTTCTCGCCTTAGGTGGCCTGCATGTTTGCACATAAAGCCTGGCTCCCTGTATGCTTAGGACTAAATCGGACAAACTAGGGAGCTGCGCATCGGTCTGCACCCGGCCTGACATCGCCTTAAAGGGAATTCTCCCACCAGCAAGGCCTCACTCACAAAAAGAAGAGAGGGGCTTGTTCACCATCTCTGTCCCCTTAAAATATGCACGTAGACTCTTTATTTATTTCCCCTGCCCAGCCCCGCGGCCTCTGGGCATAAGAGAGAGAGGGGAAAAAACCAGGACGCAACAAAGCTCTGAAAGCATCCCTTCCCAAGGCCGGAAATCAGCTTGCAGATCTGCACTTCGGCGCTATCAGGCTAGAAATGGCACTGTGCCTCCCCGCATGCGGCGCAGACGCCTTTTCTTGTCCTGAACGTCCCAGGGCCAAGCCGCCGGCCTCAAGAGCAGAGAGGGGAAAAGCAAACCCGGGGCGGGGCAGGGCAGGGCAGTCACGGCCCCGGCCCCTTTGTGTCCGCGGAAGCCGGCTGGGGAGAGGCGACGCGGAGAGGAGGGGATGAACCGGCGAGGGCCGGGAGGGGCAGGGCGCACAACAAAGGCTGCGGCGAGCGCAGGGGCGTGGGATCCGCTCCCGGCGCCGCACAAAGGACCGGCGTGACCCTGCGCGGGCCGCGGCGGCGGCGGCTCCCTCTGGCGGCAGCCCGGCGGGAAGGAGGGCGAGCGGGAGGCGGGAGGGAGGAGCCGCCGCGCAGCCATTCCCGGCGCCGGGGCGCAGCTGGCACCGCAGCGCGGGGAGCTCCGCTATTGTGCGCGGCGCGGCGGGGCGCGGGCGGCCGCGTCTGGTGCACCTGGTGCGGGCGCAGCCCAGCCCGGCTCGGCTCGGGTCGCCATGTCCTACCAGGGGAAGAAGAACATCCCGCGGATCACGGTGAGCGCGGGGCCGGGGCGCGCGGGGCCGGGGCGCTCCGCTTGGCGAGGCGGACAAAGGAGGGGCAGGCGCCTGCCGCGCTCCCCGCCTCGGCTTCGAGCATCCTGATTTTCTGAGGGGGGAAATCCCTTTCGGGGCCTTCCTGCAGATTGCGGTCCCAGCGCCGCTGGGCTTGAGCCCTTCCAGGGGCTGCGCGTGGCGGTCCTCCTGCGGGTGGGCGGCTCCCGGCCTCCCCAGGGAGGCAGGCGTGCAGCTGCCTTCAGCCGACGGGGTTCGCCGGGGTGCCGGCGGCCTCCGAGCATTTCCAGGGAGTGGCGACAGGGACAAACCCGGCAGAGACCAGCTTCCACCGTCTTCCCTTTTTTTTCATGCTGTTATGAAACCTGAGCAGGGCTCCGGCGGATGCCGACGTGGGACCCAGCAGTGGCGGTGTGGGACGTGGGACCCAACAGAGCGGGGTATAAATAACAGGTCCTGAACGGTACCGGATCATCTAGATGATTCAGTTCATTAAAACGCCCTTGAGGGGAAGGGGCTGAAGCTTGCTGTGTTTCATTCTTACCGTCTTTTGTTTTAAAGAGGGGTATAATTAAGGGGTGCATGTTTCAGACAGACTAGTGCAATATAACGGTGCATTTTACAGTCAAAATAGTGTATTTTCCTGCATGCTGCTACTTCAAAGGAGGCTGGTCTCCTCGCTGGTGCTTGCCGTTCCAGTTCTTTATTTGCTGCATCAGGTGCAGCGATTTCCCCCCGCCTGGCGCTCGGTGCAGCAGCGCTGGTGACCACACCTACTCTGGTACACAGCGCATTCGTGCCGCCTCTCGAGGAGGAGAAGGAGCCTTGGCCGACATGTTTTCTTTGAAGATGCAGGCAGCCTAGCTGCACAGGGGGCCTGTCGGTACTTCCATAATGACAGGCTTTCTCTAAGGGTTTTCATGATCTGGTCTGCCCCGCCACATCCTCTTCAGGCTGCAGCCTCTGTCTCCGGTGTCATTTGCTTCTGGATAACAGGGAAAAAGCAGGCTGCTTACGTGTTCTTCCTGCAAAGGTGATCCCGCGCTCCACAGCCAGCCACCATGTTGCTGTTTATTTTCCTCTTAAAGTTCACTTTCCTCCTAGGAGCAATTTGGCCATAAGATGAAATTCCACGTGAAAGCTCAAACATTTTCTTTTCCATACAGATAACGAGCAAAATCCTGCCTGAAAAACATAAAAGAAAATTAAATGTGGCACAAAGGGAATTTGTGCTTTAAATAATAAAGCTTTGTCCTTCGCTAGGGCAGTCTTTACAAGGATCTTAAAGTACTTTTACAAATGCTGGGCCTGATCCAGGTCCTACTGAATTCAGTAGGAATTTTCTGACTTCAGTGGCAACGGGATCTTGCTTATTAATTAAGAGCCTTCGTATTAGCACATTTTTCCATCTATTAAATTCTCTCAGTGAGCTACTGAAGCTGTGAATGCTACAGTTATAGTTGACTTTCTCTTCCTAACCATCCTCTCTTTTTTGCCCCTTCTATAGCTTTTTAATGACTCTTTTTATCCTCTTTAGAAAGCCAGCCTTGTCTTTAACGAGAGCAAGGGGGAACTCCTGGATGCTAAATGGCTCTTATAGAAGGAAAATCTTCCTTCTACAAGAGCCTGAAAGGTGGCAATGAAGGAACACAACCATCTTCCTTGTGGTCGGGACTTTTCATCCTGCACACCACCTGTTTCCAGAGAGAAATAGACCTGATCAGTCATTCTTCATGCAGATGGCAAGTGCAGTCCAGAAGAGACAAGTCCACCAGTGTATTTTTCTTTTTTTTTTTTGGATGGACGTTACTTCTCTTTCTCAGGATTCTCGTCCCAAATCTATTGCGTCTATGGGTGACTGTTGGGCAGCAGGGCAGGACATCTCAATGCCTAGACTTTGGGGCAATATCACACCTTTGGTGTATACCTCCAAGCCCTTTGCATCATGTCAGCTAGGATCATGTTGGTATTGTGGCTGTGAGGACAAATACCAGAATTATTCTGCGTTCAGAGGTAGCTCTTTGTAGATATGACAATTCGAAAGTGGTTGAGAGAGGGACTGAGACTAGTGGGCACTGGGAATCGTGGGCACCGTGCAGACACTGGTGTTGTCTTAGCCTTTCAAGTGTCTTCAGCTTTCCCCTAACTAAAAGCAAGGAGTGGGCATAAGGAGTTGGCTTGTAAAATCCGTGTAGTTGGGTAACCCACTCCTTAACTTCATTTTTTCTCTCCTGTGCTGCACAACAAACTGCATTATAATTTGCTCCTTGTCTTCGCTGTCATTATTAGTGACAGCCTGGTGTTTTGCAAGGCCCAGGATTTTCCTCCTGAATCTGCTTCCAAGGGCTGTTGGTGTCTGGCAAAGCATCTGATGCAGCAGAGACTCTAAGGGAGCGAGGGGCAGGTTTCTGAGTGCAGTGTTTGTGCAGGATTTATTCCCTGTGGGCCAGAGGGACCAAACAGAGGCAGGACTATAGATGGCTTGTGTAATACTCACCCTGGTGCTTGCGTGGGGTGGGACATAAGGAGCAACTAAGCCTTGAAGAGCCCAGAGTACCACTTGTATAGGATGTGAGGGAAAAGGAGCAGCCAAATAGATTGGCAGGTCTGTGGGGCAGGGATGTTACCTTAGGATGGAAAGCGATGTTGTTCCTATAATACCATAGGTGGTCAGGATATTTCAGAGAACAGTAAATGGGAAGGTAGTAGACCAGGTTGTTTCTAATTTTTGGCTAGCAGCGCAGAAGAAAGTCACATTGGTCCTTGAATTTCTATTAGCAGAGTCGTTCCTGATCACCTCCTTCATACATAATTGCAATATTTCACTCTTCTTGCCTCTCTGATTATTCACATTTTGCAAGAAGAGAAACTGAAGTCCAAAGAGGCGAAACAACTCATTCAGATTCATTCAATAGCTCTTTGGTAAAGTTGTGGAGAGAATCCACATGTCCTCATGCCTTGCCTGAAGCTTTTGCTGCTAGAAGCTTTCTCTTCTGCAGACTGGTGCCCCAGACTGTTTGTTTTCAGAGTGGAAACCATGACTTTGAGTATCCATGAGACGCTCACAAGTGCCAATACCACCTTTTCTTCCATTCACAATCATGGAACACCGGAGAGGGATTGCTCCCGTGGGAAATGGGTGCTTTTTAGTTTATTTTAATGTCGTTTAGTTTGTGGACACACGGAGAAAACCCACTACCATGTGACCAGCCAGCTGTATGCCGACCCCTGGCACTGTGCTGAATACTGCTTTGGCGTTCTTGCACACCATTGAGCGTAGTTTGCTCCGATGCAGTTACCCACTGCCCGCCTTACTCTGATTCATCAAACCCGTTGGACTGTTGTGTGAAGGGGCAAGGAAAAAATTAGAATTGCTACGTGAGGGAGACATCAAGTCTGTGATGTCTTTTTAGCTAGGGCTGTTCCTTTAACCAGAGGAAAGGATCAAATCACACATCTACCTCCATGCAATGCTGAGTTACACCCATGCGTCTAGTAAATAAGGTGAGCGTTATTCCTGGCTAGAGTTGGCTTGCATTTGTGAAAGGTGCCGTTTCTCTCCGGTGTGGCATCGTGCAGTGAAGAATTAAGGATGTACCTTGTATTTTGCTTCAGGACTGCAGCAGAAAGTTACAGACACAAGAGTTATTTTTAAAGCCTTGGCTTGCTTCAGGAAAAAATGCTAGGATGAAGGCTGGAAAAAGAGGGCAGGGGTTGAGAATGAGTTTGTCTGGTATGTTGGACCTGACTCGATGGCACCTGTTTGTCCCTGAAGCTTCAGGGAGTTGTCTACAGGAAACCTTTTGGCCAGACTCAACTCCACCTCTTCTGAGGGCACAGTCTGTGCCTGTAAAACAAATGTACTCGGACCTTATTGTGGCTACAAAGCACGTTACAGCCTGGGTTTTCAGAGGTGCCTCCATCACCCGAGTGGGATTTGCAGGTGCACAGCTAGGGATGAGAACTGGGCTGCCATGTGTGCCTGATTTTTACCAGTGTTCAAGTTAGCTACTCAGAAGATTTGCCTGTTAAAAGAGAGGACATTGCCACTGACACAACCTGTCAAGCACCATTCGTTGGAAGATCTGCTGGTGCTTTAAGTCTTGCACTGATCCTCCAAAGAGGTAACTTTTTTTTCCAGGTAGGTGAACTGAGTCAACGAAGAGGTGCCATTCCTTTATCCGCAGGCACGTGGCATGTCTGGCAGCGCGTAAAAGAAGAGCCGAAGAATCCTGACTCCCGTTCTCATCCCTGTGACCTCTCACTCGCGTTCCTCTCCCTGCTGTCTGCATGCGGCGGAGGAAGTTTCCCTGGCTAACAATGGTTAATGATGGGGCCTGACACTGGCTGGCAAGGCCAGTGTCAGGGAGACTTAGTGGGCTTGGAGAAGCACAAATGAGCTTTGGCAGGGCAAACAGTGCGTTTATTGTAATCTGAGGCAACTCTAGATGAACGTGCTGCAGACACCCATCCATAATACAGGTCCGTTTTCTCAAAACTCCTCCAGTTTTCCCTGTCCCTTCTCCCCTGTCCCCTCCCTCCCATGCATCTTAGACAATTCCAGGGCCTGTCAGCGAGATGCCATTTTTATTTTCTTGAGTTAATGGATAGGACTTAATGCAGCCTTTCCTCTACTCATTCATGTGAGGCGAGTGTCTGGCACCAGAGCTGAGGATAAACCCTTGATAAAGCTATGCTTTTAATTGAGGTTGCATTCATGCTCTGGCACATAATGCACAAATAAAGTCGTTACAGACTGTAGAAGCACTTAGTACTGACCAGCTCTTCACATCTGCAACAAAATGGCTCTTTAAAGAGAGTGCATGTGTATTCCTCAGTTCATGTCATCATCTTGCATAAAAATTGTAATAAATTTCCCTCTAAATGGCTTAAGTGTGTTCTAGTCTCCTTTTTGGTGAAGCAGCTGATCCTGTCTCCCATTATGTTTTCATGTCTGAGGGGGACAGAGGAGGGAGGCACCTCTGATTCATTATTCTGCCACCTGCAGCCACAGTACTTGCAGCCACCACTGACTGATGTCCCTGGCTTTCAAGGAATGAAAATGAGCTGCAAAAGTTTACAAGGACATAGCGAAAGACCTAGTCCTGTGTTGATCTGGGCAGGCAAACTCCACAATGGAAACCCACTGAAGCTAACAAGGTCCTGCATGATTCAAGATGGGGTTGCACGATCCGGATTGTTTTTAAAGATATAATATTCTTATCTGTGCTATTAGCCAAGTGATTGTCACTTAGTTTAAGAGATCTTGGCTTGAAGTGTCTGCAGGATTGAGCCCTATATTGCAGATCTGAGCCTAGAGGATTAAGTCAGTTTATATTTCTCAGGTTGACCTGTTTCTTGCTCTTTGCCTTGTTTGGCCCGTGCAATGAGCCTGCTCAGTGTCAGTGTCAGTGTTTGGATCCTGCTCTTTCGGGTAGCACAGCTGTGCTTGGAGCACAGAGTGCTTGCAGGGCTGGTTTCTGAGATGTGTATTCTGTTGTTACCAAAAATTAAATTGCAGAATAATGCCACGGTTTCTGTTCAGATCACATTTTGTAAAATTCCTCCCCCCCATGTAACATTCAACATTGAAATCAGAACCTCCGAGAACTTAGCAAAAAGCTCTCATTTTCTCCCTGTCATTTTTATTTACTTTCCTGTGTTTGTAAAATGCCTTCAACAGCTGGGAAGGAAACACGCTACTCTCTTTCTCATGACCTGCATACTTCTGTCACTTAGAAAACTTCCTCCTCCTCCTCCCTTACCCCAGCAACTGGGGTGTGGCTGGTAATTAATTACATATTAGTACATGCAGCATATCTGGGCAGCAGTACCAGACTGCCAGTACAGAGTAGAAATATAGGCAACTGAGCTGGCTCCTAGAGAAGTTCATCAGAGCTTGGCCATTGTCTTCCGGGAGTGTTGGATCAGGCCACTGGCACATGGTTTGTGGAGCAGCTGTTGTAGGAACGTCACCCGTGATGGCTGTTTTATTGGATTTCACACTCAAATGATGGTCACGATGCTTTTATTACATTTCTTAGCAATGGTCCCCACCCATTAGGTTCTCAGTACAAATCAGCATTTAGCCCCAGAGAATCTGGGCAGCAGTATTTTAATTGGACAGGCTATGCTAAGAAAAACTTGCCACAACATTTAAGTCTTATTATGGGACGGATCTGCTCATGTTGAATGGTCAACTCCTCCTCAGGAGAGGACTCAGTAGGTTGATGCCCCTAGCCAGCATGTGAATTATTCTGGTAAGGGGGTAAATGAGAGAAGAGCTGCCATGTGAACTGAAAAATTCGTGGAGCAGACTCATTGGGGTAGGTAGGTGGCCACCTGTAAGCTCTCTGGGCCAGGGCTTGTGTCTTATGCTGTTTTCTGTAAATCATCCCCAGCAAGTATTACAGTGCTGTTCAGTGGGAGGCACTTGTAATGGTTGAGGTCATGGTTCCTACGGTCTTCATGCCATTATGGCAGGCCTCTTGCCTTGTCCCATGTCTGCCTTGCTTTTTCTGGAGGTGGCATTTACAGCCAAATTTTTCACCGTCTTCAGCTGGTGCCATCATTTCACACATGCTCGCGGTATGGGGCAGTCAGGCAGCTGAGGAAATGGGGCCTTTAATGTCACAGTGGGAGCTGCTGGGTGCTGGGAACTTCAAGCAGTAAGGCCATGCGTGCGACGGACTAGAGGCATTTCTCCTGTTGTGATGTCTCGTCCTCATTTTTTTTCAGATGTGATTTGTTTTCTTTGTTTGCCATCTTTCTCTCTGGTGTCCTAAATGCCTTCATTTACCAAGAGCCTTAGGATAAGTTCCTTCTACTGTGTCACCTAGAAGCATATTCTCATTTTAAACCATGGTTACCATTTTTATTTAGCATGCCACTGATGGCAGGTGGTTGAATATATGAGTATATGAGCTCCTGATGACAAGGTGGGCCAGCCTCGTCTGTGCTGAGAAGGGTATTTGAACTGTTTCCTGACCCAATATATATATGGGGTAGGAAAACGGAGAGCAAAAAGTCTTCGAGATCATAAACTTTTGATTAAACCTTTTGTCTGGATTTGACATCAGCTATAGCTGAAACATGCAACTTAATGGTATAGCCCAGCCCAACCCAGCAAGCATCTAGCTGGCCTGTTATAACCAATAGGGGAATAGAACCACCTAAAGATTTATGAATCCTTTCTTGTGCAAGGTGACGCTAATGGGTATAGAAAGACTCCAGAAGTCCTGTTTTCCTTGAGAAAGTTCTGGCTGAGCTCTTAAAAAAAAAAAAAAAAAGGAAAATGGGTAAAAGGCAGGATTGTCAACCAATGTGCCAGGGATCCTAGCCAGAGCTAGCACTGCAGTGTATGCTACTTAATGCTAAAACTTCTGTGCAGGACTCCTATCCAGTAGGTGGCTAAAATGACTTTCTGATCCAGATACGTTTAGATTGGGGTTCAAAATAAACTAGACTTTGGGCTTTCTCTGCGCTTTTCCAGTTTGCAGGGGGAAGAAGTGAGGGCCTGGTGGTGATACACCACTTGCTGTAGGCTTGAGAGAGCCTCTTTGGAGCTAGGATTCAAACCAGTCTTGTGCTCAAATTACAGCTTTTGCACTTCTGGTTGAGAGAGGACTGCTGCCCAGCTCTACTGAAAAAAACAAAATGAGCTGAATGTACTTGATGGTGTTAAACCTCTAGGAGTAGAAAAATCTTTGCTTGGAAATGAAGGGGGAGGCCTAGATCCTGTTCATACACCTTGAACAATGCATCTGAATGATTTTACATCTATTAGGAACTATTTTCAAGTGCTTAGAAGTTACAGGCACAACGAGCCTGGCCCTCCCTGCCGTGTCAAGGGATCCCCCAAGCACATTGCACAGCCCTCTGCAAAAAAGTTTTTTAAGTTGATGATCGCAGATTCCCCTGACCATGTACACCCTGGGGCTAATTTAGGACATTGCCTAATTCAGTGCTTATGTGTCTAAAGCCACAAGCCCCAGTGCTAGCTGCCAGTTTGAAAGTATAAGGTCAGCTTTGGAAGGGCTCCCTTGGTTGCCTCCACAAATAGACGGGGAACAATTGCCTGCAGTTTTCAGTTTGCCACTGACACATTCCACGGCCCAGAGCCCTCGTCTCTGGGGACTAAAGCTTGGCCACCGTTCAGATTTGGTTGAAGGACTTGCTAGGTTTACAGTTGGGTTCATTCCTGAGAAGTCTGAGCTGCTTCCAAGTAGCCCTGTGTATACTTATCCTCCATTCTCCCGCTGTATTTGAAAGCCCTGCTCTCCCTCATCTCCTTGTTTCCTGACCACCGGAGCTGGAGGACAGAAAGAGAAGGGTGTATTTCCTTGCGAAGCTGCTGTGAGGACAAGGGATCTCTCACTGCTATTTTTGTTCTCGGAGAACAACCCCATCATCTTATGCATCCCTGCCCTCTTCGCTAACCTGCAGTTATTTTGATGGCATTTCCATTCACGGCCTGTTTTCTGGTGGAACAGCTCTAGAAACCACACTTAAGTTTAAAGGCTACAGGCAGTTGGTCCATGTTACACTTCACTGGCAGCTTTTTTTAGCCTCAGTGTAGTTAATATGACAAGAGTTGTGGATCCATCACAGGGGAGGCTAGCTAAGAATCCTGTTCCAAGTACAGGGTTGATTGTGAGCAGAAGCTTCTCTAGTCAAGGAGGGTTTGGTCTCCTTCAGAAAACCCACAGAGCTGAATGACACGCAGTGGGTGCATCTACACATGCTATTAAGGCAATGAAAGAAACTCCGGTGCAGTTTGCACCAGAGTCAGCTGCTCCTGGGCGCAGCATCTATGCATCATGCACCTGGGACAGCAGCAGTTTGAGCTGGGGCGGAGCAGCCCTGGGCTGGCAGCAGGTTTGGGGGTTCAGCCCCGGGTTCCAGGTGGTGATGTCGGGCAGAGGAAGG
This sequence comes from Crocodylus porosus, assembly GCF_001723895.1. NCBI lineage: Eukaryota > Metazoa > Chordata > Crocodylia > Crocodylidae > Crocodylus > Crocodylus porosus. The sequence goes on from NW_017728914.1 coordinate 22,338,043, forward strand.
GCTGGCTGGGGCACAGGAGTGCTAAAGAGTAGAGCTGTGCAGCTGGCAGCCCCTATACTTTAGCACCCTTGTGTGTGAGGCAGCCCTTGACACCTTCCGCGTGTGCATTTCATCACAGTTACTGCACCATAAGATAGCACTGTTCCAACAGTACTGTTACAGCAGAGTTAGTTAATTTACTGCTCCCTAATGCTGATGCACATGTAAACAGCGACACTTTACTGCAGAGCTAATTAGTCAACTCTGCAGTAAAGTGCACACGTAGATGCATCCAGTGCATCTCAAACAAAGCCTGTATCCTGTGTATGCTGTACTGCCTTTTCATGCCCCTGATCCACCCGCAGTTGAAATCAGTGGAAAGGCTCCTCTAATTTTTATGGATTGGGCTTTTTGTGCCTTGGCAACCAAAGCATAGCACAAGAAGTGGGGCTTGATTCTTCCAGTTGGACTGAGGCAAAATTCCCCTTGATTTCTGTGAGACTCTTGCCTGAATCAGCTCTGCAGGACTTGGATCTCAGGGCTTGTAATTCAGTGGTTTTCAGCCTGTGCCCGCAGACCTGCGGGGGTCCACTGACTATGCAAAAGATGATGACGATCAGTCAAAAGTATGTGAATAATTGCAATATTCACTTACAAGTCAAAGGGGTTTGTACCTTCATTGAAATTTTTTAGGGGTGTGCAAATGAAAAAGAATTTGATAACCAGTGCTGTAATTCTTTTAGCTGCAGTACATCTTAGTAGCACCATGCGCATGCATGAAGTTGGTGGCGTTTAGGAGGCATTCTGGTGAACTGGGATTTCTTCCTTTCATCCTGGTCTTTGTAAAGGGGAAGGAATTGACTTGGAAATTCAGTTTTAACCAGGGTAGAGAGATTGGTTGGGTACTTCAATAGGTGTGCATGGTACCTCTCAAATGGGCAGAGAAAGAATATCCTTACTCTTGCAACTTAGCATAGATGTGAATATAACTCACAGAAAAGCATTGCAAGCAGATAAGGGAAGCCTTCAAGAATGTGAAAAGGACAGGATATTCTTGTTTGAGTCACTCCTGAAATATAGTTGAAATAAAGTGTGAGTCCCTTACTGAATGGGGAGGCAACCAGTGACACATGATGAGGAAAAGGCTGAAGTACTCAATGCCTTTTTTACCTCGGTCTTCACAGACAAGGTCAGCTCCCAGACTATGGCAGTGGGTAGAAAAGTTTGGGAAGAAAGTGAGCAGCCCTCAGTGGTGAAAAGAACAGCTTAGGAACTGTTTAGAAGAGCTGGATGTGTACAAGTCCATCGGGCCAGATTCAATGCATCTAAGGTTACTGAAGGAGCTGGCAGATGTGATTCCAGAGTTACTAGCCATTATCTTTGAAAACTCATGTGATCAGGGGACAGTTGGATAAGGTCAAATATAGTTCCCATCTGTAAGAAAGGGGGGAAGGAAAATCTGGGGAACTACAGACCAGTCAGCCTCACCTCAGTCCCCAGAAAAATCATGGAGCAGGTCCTCGAAGAATCCATTTCTAAGCACTTGGAGGAGGAGAAGGTGATTGAGAACAGTCAGCATGGGTTCACCAAGGGCAAGTCATGCCTGACCAACCTGACTGCCTGCTATGATGGCTAAGTGGATGTGGGAAATGTAGTGAATGTGATATACCATGACTTTAGGAAGGCTTTTGATACTGTCTCCTACAGCATTCTTGCAAGTAAGCTGAAAAAGTACGGGTTGGAGGAATGAACTGTAAAGTGGACAGAAACCTGGTGGCTTGGCAAGCTCAACAGGTAGTAATCAATGGCTCAGTGGGTGGTTGGCAGCTGGTATCAAGTGGAGTGCCTCAGAGTTGGTCCTGGGACCGGTTTTGTTCAATATCTTCTTTAAAAATCTGGAAGGTGGGATGGATTGCATCCTCAGCAGGTTCGTGGGT
>NW_017728914.1:22342033-22349726 GCF_001723895.1 Crocodylus porosus
GCCCGGCCCCATAGCATACAGCTCCTTGTGCTTCCACCTCAGTCCCCAGCCACAGGTTGTGGCAGTGTGCAGGGCCAGCATCACCTGGCCCAATAGCACGCCTGCCTGAGTCCCTGGTCACACATAGTGGCAGGTTGCAGGGCTAGCCCCACCCAGCCCCATAAGATGCAGCTCCCGCCTGTGTCCCTCACCTCAAGTAGTGTCAGCATGCAGGGCGAGCCGAGCCTAGCCTAGCTGCATAGGACTCCCTCCCCAGTCCCAGCCACATGTGGTGGCAGGGTGCAAGGCCAGCCCCACCCAGCCCCATGGCACACAGCTCCTGTCCTCCCACCTGGGTCCCCAGTCGTCCATGGTAGCAGCGTGTGGGGCCAGCCCCACCCAGCTGCATAGCGCATGGCACCCTCTTTCCCCCAACAGGAGGCCCTGGCCCTGGCCCATGCGACCCTCAGCTGAACTCCCACTTTTACAGGCAGGGAGGCTGGGAACAGCCACAGGGTCGCTGGCAAAAATATAAAAAGTCTCTGCCAGGCAGAGGCTCCTGGTCTCCAGCATCCACTAGCTCAGGGCTGGGGTGGGTCAGGCCAGGCCAGGGTGCGGGTTGGTTGCTTTGCATCCAGAGCTGCACCTCCTGCAGGGACGCACTGCCTTAGAGGGCCAGCAAGGACCAGGGTTTACAGAGGGGCCCTGGTGGGCAGATGGAGGGCCAAATGCAGCCCGCAGAGCCGTATTTTGCCTGCCCTTCTTCTAAACCCCCTTGCTAGAGCTGGGTTAAGTTCTCTTTTCCCGCTGGTTCCCATGTCCAGTCATTATCTGTTCAGACTGGACAGGATACAAAACAAGCAGAGCAGCAGCAGGGAACTCGAGACGTAGCAGAGATGGCAGATAAACATTCGGATAATGGAAGTTTACAATAGCCATAACCACCAAGCTGGGCTTTCCTGACGTGATTTCTTGGCTGAAGGAGTAAACCAGAATCGGTCAGTTACTAAATCATTATGTAGTGCTTTTCACCTACCAATTTCAGAGAGCCACAGGAGTGAACGAGGCCTTGATATCCTCATTATATGGAGATGCTATGGTAAAATTGAGAGAAAGGGCACATCTACGTGAGACACTGACTGTGCAGTAGCTGAAAAATACCGCGCAGTAGCGCATTGCAGCACAAACGGTGCTAATACACTACCGTGCAGTATTATTTGGCTAGTACGCAGTAGCATCACCTAAAAGACATTCGCTGATGCTACTGCACAGTACCTCCGGTTATCACACACTTATCTAGTACTTGCTAATACAAGTACTAAGTAAATGCAGCATACCAACTGCGCAGTGGTGGCTCATGTAAACAGATGCGCTGTGTGGCTGTGACTAGGGGTGCACCAATAGAGGTTTTTGGGCTGATACCAGTAGCTGATTTTTAAGGAGGCAAATCAGCCAATACTGATCTGATTTCCAATACCAGCCTGGCAACTTGAAGAGCTGCATGTAGCTGGTAAGTCTGGTGTGGTGGAAAGGGGAGGGAGCAGCAAATCAAGGCCCCTGCAGTGAGGGAGGTGTGAAGCAGGGGCTGGGGCAAGCACTGCCCAACTGGGGCAGGGTGGGCACGGGACGAAGCTATGGTTCATCTGGGGGGATCCGGGGGGAGGTTCCCACCTCTGCACGCCGCTTGTATGAGAGCCACTGGCCCGGCACTCGCCTGCTCGTCTGGCAGCTCCTACCGCTGCTCCCGTCGCTCATCCGGGCAGGCAGGGTGCCTCCAGATCTGTGCAGGGCCAGGATTGCACCAAGCTCTTCCCAGCAGGGAGGGCTGGGCTCAGGGTGGTCAACGGCAGCACTGGGACTGGGGGAATGAGGGAGCTACAGTGAATTTTGGGGTGGCTGCAGCCCACCCATTCCACGCCCCCGTCCTAGTGTCACCACCATCCACCCAGAGCCCAGCCCTGCCCTGCCGGGAAGAGCTTGGTGCAGCCCTGGCCCCATGCAGATGCAGGGTCACATGTTCCCCCCCCGCCCTCCCCCAAGGTTTGCTGGATGAGTGGCGGGAGCCACATCCCCCCTGTGCCCCCTGGACGAGCCGTGGCTCAGTCCCGCACCCACCCCACTGGCTGGGCAGTGCTTGCCCCAGCTCCACTCCTCCCTCACTGCGGGGGCCTTGAGATGCAACCCCCATGCCCCTTCTTTTCCCCCTCCCCTTCCACCACAGACTTACCCGCTGCATGCAGCTCTTCAAGCTGCCCGGCTGTGGTCTTCGCCACCTACATGCTGCGCTGCGGCTCTGCGCGTGCATGGGCCATTTATCGGCTATATCAGGCCGGTTTCCAATACACAAAAATTGGCGCTGATGCAATATCGGACCAATGCATCAGTGCACCTCTAGCTGTGACTTACTCCAGGTCTTCTGCTTCCCAGCCCGGTGTCATACTCAGTACCCGCTGCTGGGACTCCCATAGTCCTTTGCCTCTTTGACGCTTGTTTTTCGTATTTCCCATTAGAAACTCTCCCTTTTGCTTCTTCAGCTAACTGTATAACCTACAGACTCTCCCCAATTCCCCTAGCATATGAGCCCTTTCAAGCAGGTTGGTCTGATATCCTACCCTTCATTCAGCCAAGAAATGGAAGAGAGGAAGGCATAGTTCTTTGTTTCTGCAGAGGCCATTTTGATGCATGGGATGAATGATTTATCTCCGTTGGAACCTCTTTCGTTTTTCCCTGTGGGCTCTGCCTTTGTGATGTGTTTAATACTCTGTCAGCTGCTGGAAATCAAGTGCTTGGTGTACAGCAAGGGAGTATTCGCAGGGTAAATGCAGTGAAACAGTGGCTAATTTCCAAGAGCTTTCTCTCCTAGGGCCAGTACTAAGATGCGGTCAGTGTTTGGAGCATTTGAGATCCCTTCCCCGCCCCGTTTCTTTGTCTTCAATGTCTGTGAACAAGAAGGTTATCAACATGCGGCTCTTGGGGGCTCTGACTGTTGCAAAGAGTTGACCCCCAGGGGATTTTCCCCCACGCTGCTACTACCGAAATGAGGTTGCAAATTGCCATTGCTATGGTGATATTTCCAGAGAGCACTCCAGTAACCTGGAGAAGGAGGAGGAATTGAAACTCCTTGGGGCTGAAGGAGGGAGGTTGGAATGCGCTTGAGTGGTGGGACCGCAACCTTCAGTCAGTGCTGGTTGGGGGCTTTGACGGTAGACAGGGGTATACTTGGTAGCTGTGTTGGTCTGAGACAGGAAGACATACAACAAACTAGAACTCTTGATTCCAAATTGATGCCCTTTATTAGACCAACTGGGAAACTGCAAGAAAATTGCCCTTTTCTTTTCAAGAAAAGGACAGTTTTCTTGCGATTTCCCAGTTGGTCTAATAAAAGGTATCGTTTTGGAACCAAGAGTTCTAGTTTGTTGTATGTCTTGATGGTAGACGGGAACTTGAAGCCTCCTCTCTGCATGGGGAGGTGCAAAACTTTGTCGTGGGCACTGGATGGAGCCAAAAGTAAATTAAAGATTTGGGGCTTTAAAGGAAACAATTGGCTTACAAAACTCGGAAGACTGAAAGAGACTCCTTGCCAGCCTGTTTAGATCCTGCTACATATTTCCTTTAAAGGACACTGTAGTGCCTCTGGAGGGAACTACTGTTTCCCAGTAGTTCAGCTGCTCAGGCAGCCTTGAGCAATTAAAATGGGTCTCTGTTCCTTATTTCAGGATGTCCATGATATGTGTAGACTGAGCCTCACAGCAGAGTTTGGCTTGCAAGCTTGAGATCTGCTTCTTTAGCAGCTCCCACCATTATTGTGTTCATTGCGCTCTTACCCTTGATGACATTTATCAGTGGCTAGGGACCTATTTCACTACAAGAAAAACAGTAGTTTTTCACAGTGTTGGGTCACTGGACATGTGTTACCAACCTGACTGTCTACCTTTGATGGGCGCACAGCAGTGGGGATGTAGGTTACCAGCTATCCTTGTGGCATGGCAGGGGGTGTCCCAATGCAAAGACAGCTGATGCCATATACTCACAATCCAGAGTTTCTGATCCACTTAATTTTGGAGGGGGGGTTGCAGTTGTCCCTTAGCCTGGCTGAGTATCCAGGGACAGTCGCACAACAGTATTTCATCCTGATATTTTCTGTACTGCACTGGAGGCATTACCATCTTAGCTGAATTGACTGTTACCCCATGTAAAATTCTATTAACCTTCTAGTTTTTGTCTAAGAGAAGAAAAATATCTAAAGTGGTCTTAGTTTTCTTACTATTTTATGCCAATTGCTGACAGTCTTAGTGAAGTCAGTGGAAAGACTCATACTGGATATTAGATCAGCCAGTATATATGTGGCATATACAGTAGATGTGCATTCATTATTTGTATACTGCAATCTAGGAAACTTTGCCTTCTCTCTTGTAGTTTAAACCTGTTTCACATTGTATCTCTGTCCTCCATGTTGTTTGGCTTCTATTTCTGTAACAATTTGACATATAAAGAAATAATTTAAAATCATATGAATGTAAATTTTCCAATCCTTACCTTTACTTTTCACCTCTGCAATTCTAAACAGTTGTTTAAATGTATCCTTTAAACCAGTGGTGCTCAACTTTTACATCCAGTGGGCCAGTGGTGCTCAACCTTTGCATCCAGTGGGCCAGATAAGCAGTCCCTTCACAAGATGGATCTGGCCAGTAGACCCAATCCAGTACTGCAGGGGCAGGCACAACAGGGCTCCACCTGGCCCCAATCCATCCATGTCAGGGAAGAGGGTGTTGCCTGGCCCTGAACCAGCCCCGGAGAAGGAGGGGGTATGGCCTGGCCCTATGAAAGCAAGAGTGTGTACCCAGACCAAACATGGCCATGGGGAGGAAATGGGGTATGGTCTAGATTGGGGCTGGGGAGCAGAAGGGGGCATGGGCCAGCCCCAAACCAGCTGTGCAAGGGTAGGGGCATGACCTGGCCCCAAACCAATCATCCAGAGGGAAGAAGGCATGGCCTGGCCCTGATCTAGCCATGCAGGGGGGATGTTGTGCCTGGCTCTGACCCACTGATTGGGGCTTGGGATTTTGGCACTGTTAACTACTGTTGCTCCCCCGCTGACAAATTTCCTGACCCTTGGGGAGCCCCACGGGCCAAATTCCAAGGCTCTGTGGAATACATTTAGCCTGTAGGCCAGAGGTTGAGCACTTGTGCTTTAAACTGATCCTTGCTCTTTAGATTTGGCAGGCTTTTTGCTATGCATGTCCATATCGCAGGAGGAAAACTTATCGCAAAGTAGAAATGCTTCATGATAAGGTGGAAAATATACGAACAGCGTATTGCTCGTTATTTCTTTTATTTTTTCCTTTTTACAGAGTGATCGTCTTCTGATTAAAGGAGGCAGAATAGTCAACGATGACCAGTCATTCTACGCTGACATTTACATGGAGGATGGTCTCATAAAGTACGTATGGTGTTCCTCTAATCTGCTTCCCTACACATCATTTAAAAGCTGATATCTTTCCACCTCTTGAATTCTGTAGATTTCTGTACATGACCCTTCTGAAAGCACTTCAGTCACTCACTAATGAAGTAGTATTGCCCGGCCCTGCCTCCATCATTTGTGTATGGACATTTGTGCATGAGCATTCGTGACCTTATGACATGTTTACGCAGAAACCCTATGAAATCAAATGCAGATAAACTGCTGGGATATCATGACACAGCATCTATTGTGTAATGAAGTAATGTCTAACTGCATCCGAAACAGGATTTATCTTTAGTTTCTATTTTGTCCTGGTTTTAGCAGGATTAAATGTCACATGAATGACATGACACAAGATCCCATTTATTACTGGTAACAAGGATGGATCTGTGCTTTTGACATACTATCTTAGAAGGTTTTCAGCAATTTCAAGCAAAGCTGTGAGCCTCATCTGGCTTCTTGGTCACATCACAGAGGCACAGGAATGGCTCCATTGTTTAAAGATTAAATTCTGCTATGTAAAGCATATGAAATTGGATCTAAATCCAAGGTTGATGGATTGCAAGTCCAGGATAATTCATTAGGGCTAACACAAACACTTTCAAAATACGTTTCCTATTCTCCGACCAGAAGAAAACTGTTCAGCCTTTCCACAAATGAAATATTTTTAAAACTAGCACTAGGGGGGAATAATTTCAGAGGAGGCATCTGTATGAAGGTGGTTTTATCTTGAGGACAAGAGCAGTCTTGTTAAAGCACTAGCCTGGAGATTGGGAGAACCAGCACTTCCTGCTCTGCACCGCATGACTGGTGATGTTCCTTCAGTTTCTGGATAAATTCTGCATGTACAAATAGGGATAATAGCATGTCCATACCTCTCTGGGGTATTCATAGGGATAAGTACCTTAAAGAAACTACAGAGGCATTCAGATACTTTGGAGATAGATCTGTGCTTTGGTACTCTAAAGTATTCTATCCACAGAACATATAATACTTGTATACAAGAGATGTATGGCTGATACAGAAATGCTGTGAGGACTTCAGTCCCCAGCATCCCAAAGAGATGGAAGGTTTCCCATTGAAGCCAGTTTGTCTTGTATCTTGTTTTGTAAGGGAGGAGACTTGAAGAAAGGATTCGTAAGCAAGTCGTTTGGGTTTGAGATTTAACCTTTAAGGATATACGAAAAGGTTTTAGGTGCTCTCGTTCTTCAGGAAGATTTATAGGTACCTGGGTTTTTAGCAGCCTAGACCCCAGCATAATCCTGCAGTTAGCAAAGATGTCCTTCCACCCCATCGATGGTGAGGCAGGTCCCTGAGTTAGAAGGCGACTTTCCCAACTATAATACAACACGGCAAACATTCTGTGCTTGAAAACCATACTGCGAGTTGCTAAAGCTCTAGCTGTGTTCCTGCACTTGGCTAACTCCTCATCAGCTCCCAGAGGGAGGCTTCTGTTTACATAAGGACCTTGTGATAGGAGTGGAATGACAAAATTTTGGCAAGCTTTGAGGAGGGATGGCCGGGGAAGAGAGAGAGAGAGAGTGTGTGTGTGTGTCTGTGTGCGCGCATGGAGACTACAGCCTCTCCACAAGGTGTAAAGCACTATCTGATGTTTGCCCTGATTTTTTTTCATGTTCAGTGAGGTGGATTGACACTGAGAGTATTGTACTGGTTAGGGGTACACTGACAGAGATTTTGGGGGCTGATACTGATAGCTGATGTTTAAGGAGGGATATCAGCTGATACCAGTCCAATTTCTGATACAGCTGCGTGCAGCTGGTAAATCTATTGTGGTGGACGGGGAGTGGGGAGGGAAGGGGAATGGGGGGGCAGATAAAGGCCCCTGCAATGTGGGAGGGAGTAGGGCAGGGGCTGGGGCGGAGCATGGGACAGAGCTGTGGCTAGTCCAGGGAGTGTAGGAGGAGGTTGGCTCCTGCTGCTGCACACGCCCCGGGAAGGCGTGGTGGGGGTTGCATGCCCCTCCAGATCTGTGCAAGGCAGGGAGGCTGCAGATGCAGGCTGGAGCTGGGGCTGCACCAGGCTCTTCCCGGCACGTAAGGGCTGCACTCAGGGTGGGTGGCAGGAGCACTGGGAGGGAGCTACAGCGAAATTTGTGGTGGCTGCAGCCTTCCTCGTAACCCCTTTCCCAGTACCACTGCCGCCTGCCCCAAGCGCAGCCCCCACGTGCTGGGAATAGCTCAGAGCAGCCCTGGCCCCAGCCCACAGCTACAGCCTGCACCCCCACCCCCCCGT
>NW_017728914.1:22349826-22373418 GCF_001723895.1 Crocodylus porosus
AGCCACCCCCTTGCTTCGCACCCCCTGGATGAGCTGTGGCTCAGTCCCATGCCCCACCCCACCCCAGCTGGGTAGCACCTGCCTCAGCCCCTGCCCCACTCCCTCCCTTACCACAGGGGGGGTTGATCTGCCCCCCATGTCCCTTCCCTCCCCCTCCCCCTTTCACCACAACAGACTTACCAGCTTCATTCAGCTCTCCAAGCTGCCGGGCTGTCCTCCTCATTGCCTGCACATGTTGTGCTGTGGCTGCGTGCATGCACAGGCGTTTATTGGCCAAATTATTGACCACGTCAGGCCAATTTCCAGTACAATCAATTTTCTTTATATTGGTGCCAGTCCAATATCAGACCAATGTATTAGTGCACCTCTAGTACAGGTACTCCTCACTTAACGTCATCCTGGTTAACGTTCTTTCATTATTATGTCACTGATCTATTAGAGACCATGCTCGTTTAAAATCTTGCAATGTTCAGTTTTAATGTTGTTTGGCTGCCGCCTGCTAGTAGGTAACTACTGTGATGTAATTGGATTCACTTAACATTATTTTGCTTAAAGTCACATTTTTCAAGAACGTACCTATGATGTTAAGTAAGGAGTAGTTGTACTGGTAGATGGTACGTGTCTAGTTGAACATTGGACTTGTGTGCATGTGTGCACAGCTAACCATCCGAGTAATTATCTCATCAGGCAAATAGGAGACAATCTGATTGTCCCTGGAGGAGTTAAAACCATAGAAGCCAATGGGAAGATGGTGATCCCCGGAGGTATCGATGTCCACACTCACTTGCAGATGCCATACAAGGGAATGACAGCTGTGGATGATTTCTTCCAAGGGACCAAAGCAGCCTTGGCTGGTGGAACCACCATGATCAGTAAGTGCATTGGGAGCCTTCACACAAGCAGTGTGCTGTGCCTTAATGGGTCTTTCCCATAGTTAATAGCTTGTAGTTGCAAAAGATCAGTTTTTATGACCTGCTGGCTCCCTTGATTCCTGAGAGGTTTCTCTTTAATTATTTTGAGTAATTGAGTGGAAGAAGTTGGGGAGAGAGAACGCCTATGGACATAGGTATTCCTGTAGGTCAGGAGAGAGGGGGGTGGACCAGGAGAAGGGAGCTGCTGGACAGGGATTTGGGAAGAAATAGAAGGGAGGTAGATGGATGTGACAGAGAGGATATTCAACAGTTGGCCGGGTTCTGGCAGGAGCTGTAGAGAAAGGGCTGACACCAAAGGAAATGGGGAGTATTAATAGATGTAGAATATGGGAGAATCAAGGGAGATGGGGAAGAATGGTTGAATGGAAGGGGAATCATACCACAAGCTGGAAGATCCTGGTGGGAAACATGCCATCTGAGCAGCTGTCTCTTCATCCATGCCCCTGCAACTAGAAGCAGTCTGCTGTCTGACAGGCAGAGATGTGGATCACCCTCTATTTACCACTGAAGTGCCCCCATCTGCCCGCTCCCAGTCAAAGAGGGGAAGGTACAATGAGAAGTGGAACCCCACCAGGTTTCTTAGCAACTTGTGTCACTCTGATGTTGGCTACAATACAGCAGCAGGGTCTTTTTACCTATCAGAATTAACTGGGGAGGGCTGTGGGATAAGCCTCCCTGATTGGACACAATATGCCTTTAGGTATTGAAACGGGAGACTGAGTTTTGCTTCAGCCCTGTCTTGCTGAGGCTCACGTGAGTGCTGGAGAAACCCTTCTTTCCTAAAATGCCAATGGACCATGGTGCACCACAAGCTCTTCTGGAGCAGCATGTTGCAAAATAAATTGAAGAATGCAGGACCAAGTGCTGCCATTGTACAGGTCTGCAGCCCCAGCACCCTTAGTGAGTTGGCAGTCATGTAGCTAATGCATTTGGCTTTTCTTGGCCCTTATCCCAAATACTTTTGTGTGCCACAAATTCGTATGCCTCTTGGAGCTAGGTGAGGCATTCTCAATGCCCAGTTGGAATAAGACACCCTGTTTTAAAGGTTTGGTCCAGTCTCACAGCTCAGCCTCGTTTTGTTTGGAAGATCCTGATAGTGCACTAGTTTCTTGAGGAGCTTACTGCAAACCTAGGCTGACATAATTTCACTGTGATGGTAAGTGGAAGCTGCAGTCTCCCCCATCCTGAGTTTAAATTATGGGGAGCAGGTAATTTGAAGCTAGCAGTCTCAGAAAAATAGGCAAATTTGCATGGGTCAAAACCAAATCATGTCCAAACCCAACTCCGAGTGCTCTGCTCCAGTACCCAGCCTGAGGACTCGTTCACCAGAATGCAGTGCTGCCAATACAGTTAGAAAACAAAACGAGGGCAACGTGCCCAGAGCAATCCAAGTACAGGAACAAGAGGATGCCCCGGCGTCCCACGCAGCCCAGAGAAATAAACAATTCGGACTAAAAAGGAAGTGGAATTCCTGCTTCTCGCCCTGAAGGATGCCACAGATGTGCTCTGGTTTATAGTTTAGGTTTCGCTGCCTCTGCGGCAGCCACAGCTGTCCGCACTTCAGAGATCTACTTGGGATGCAAAAAAAATTGTTGAATCCCACTGCTAAAAGATGGGCTTTCCTTTAGTTCTGCTCTGTCCTCTTGGCTAAGGGGATAACTGTCTCTGTCACAGCAATGTCAGTTAAGCAAAAAGTCCTGTGGCGGTGACTGAGGATTATATAACTGGCAATAAAAGATGCATTAGGGCCAGGTCTTTGCAGGAGACTAAGTTTTAATGGGGTGGAAGTGGGGGTGAGGGAGGATGGAGGCTCCTGTTGCTTCCAGCTGATTTCTCGGCAGCCTGTAAAAGCCGCTGGGGCTATGCCAAAGGCTATTAAGACAAGGCTCAGTGCATTTCTTTTCTGATAAGTGCACTTTGGATGTGCTTAAGGAGATGGTGGTGGGAGTCAGTTGTTAGGAGCTCCCTTCATGTTTCATTTCCCCTTGTGCTGTGTAGCTGTTGGGAAGAGAGGTCTGGGACCACCAGTGCACTTCAGCATGATTTCTAGGGTGGTTGCAGGGCTAAAGTAGCAGAGGCCCAATGCAGATGAACAGAGACCAAGTAGAGAGGGTTGTAGTGAGAAGCTGGGACACTGAGTGCGGGTAATCGATGGGCCGGCAAGCCCAGGGTGTAAGCATTCGTTCACAACCTCCGTTCTGTCTGCCCCGGCATCCAGTGGACCATGTGATCCCTGAGCCGGAGTCCAGCCTGACAGAAGTCTACGAGAAGTGGCGAGAGTGGGGTGACGGGAAGGCCTGCTGTGACTACTCCCTTCACGTGGATGTCACCCACTGGAATGACAGTGTCAAACAAGAAGTGCAGACACTCATCAAGGAGAAAGGTTTGTCCAGAGAAAGGGGCTTTCTCCCCTCGTCTTTGACTTCTCTGCTTCAGGCCCCTTTACCTGTACCTCCATTTTCCAGCGCACATTCCCCCCAGGCCCCAGCCCTGAGCACATCTAGAGTCTTGGGAAGCGCTTGAGCCATGGTTAAAGGACAGGGAGACGAGATTGCTGCAATCTGTCCTGCTCACTCTGTGTGTAGGCGAGGCTGTGTCGTCTTTTTCTCATCTGTGAAATGCAGAGATCAGGCCTTGTGAGGAGAGGAGGACAGAAAGGTATTTTATGCTCAAGAGCCTGGAAAGAAAGCCAGTGAGAGAGAGTCACAAACCAAAGGTATAAGACTGGCCTTTTTGCTTCTGCTTCTGAGAGGGAAAGCCAAGCCCGCACCCATCCAGTCTGCTACCCCAAGCACGTTCTGTATGTCTTCCAGACCAGTTCCCCCCTTCCCTCTGTGGCCTGGACTTGAGAGTGCTTCCTGCACCGTCCTCATATAGTGCAAAGGGCTTTAAATAGCTACAGCTGCAGCCCAGTGGCAGGTACAGTTTCTGGGAACTGCCTTCGTCCCTCTTGTTTCCTGGCCTCCCTGGGGATACTTTATAACCTTGAACAGTGAATTATTATAGTCTCCTGAAGATAAACAAACGGGGAAAAGAAAGCTCAGAAAATCCTCTGCTTCACCTCCAGATCCTGCCAAAGGCTCCCATTCCTTTAGGTCTGAGTAATTCTCGCATGCCTTGTGGATGTACAAGGAGACGGAGAGGATGGAATAGGGGGTGGAATCCTGTTTGTTCATTTCTTTTTCTGTTTTTCCCTCCTCTGCCCCTAGGAGTTAACTCCTTCATGGTTTACATGGCCTACAAGGATTTATACCAGATGTCAAACACAGAGGTAAGAGCTCCATTGGCCACTCTGTTGGTGGTGCAGGTACCGTCAGGCCCATTTTGTTTTATTTGTAACAGGAGCTGGAAATGAATTCTTGGTATTAAGCAAAGATAGTGAACGGCAATCAGGTTTCACCCCACTCAGTTTTTACTCCGTGGGTTGCATTTCCCTCTCGGTACAGCAGCTTGGCCTGTGGAGGTGATGGCCGTCTATAGTCAGCACCTCCGTAGTATTCCACAGGGTCTTGCAGTGTGGGGTCTCCGGAGAGTGTGTCCACTTCCCAGCACGGGAGGTTGGGTGGAGCTGCAGAGGGTAGTAGATACATGTTTTGAAGACTTGGAGAGACCCTTGAGTGCTTGAATAGATAAGCGAGAGCACCATGCAAGATGTTTCCTTACCAAGCCTCGTTCTAACTGTAAATAGGGCTTGCATAGCACTGGAACCACACAGGCTGTCCTTAGCTGGAGGCCTGTTATGCTTTTTCTACAGCCTGGGGTCCCTTAACATCAAACATCAACCAAGTGAAAATGTCTGTGCAGTGGTAATTTTTCTGTCTCACTCTGTTTCAGCTGTATGAAATATTTAGCTGCTTGGGAGAGCTGGGGGCAGTAGCTCAAGTTCATGCCGAAAATGGGGATATCATTGCACAGGTAACTGCTATTCTGTCTATGCTGGGACTGCAAATCTTAGGTGGACAGGCAGTTTAGCGTTGTCCATTAGCACAAGCTAACAGTGAAGAGTAGCCGTACAGAGCACCTATCCGCATACATCTAAATGCCATTGTAATTCTGACTGCTAAGGACCAGTTAGGTCAGGGTCTGTTGTATTAGGCACCCTACAGAAATGATCAGAGAGACCCAGGAGGATGTGTGTGTGTGTGTGTATGTGTATGTGTATAAACTGAAGAGCATGAAATTGCTTTCAGGAATTTATAAATATTTTCACTAGTAATATTTTCCTTAGTAGATAGGCAGAACCTGCTATACTTTTTTGTGTTGGAAAACCAGGTCTACAAACAGAATCTAAATGGTCAATTTTGTTGTCGAAACTAAAATGAAATACAAAGAGCAAACATTAAAAAGTGAACTTTTCTTAAGATGCTACTTGCAACATAGATAAGGGATTTAGGAGAAGTGTTTTTATTATAATTATTTTGGCCTCAGTGTTTATTTTTAAAGTATTCTGGCATTTCCTGCTTGGAATAAAATGTTGTTTGGTTAACTATCGACTGAGATATTCAAAATTAGCAGCCTGTCGCTTTTAAAATCAGCTAAGGAAATCATTTCCTTATGCAACATGGAGTGGAACTTTGCTGTCACAGGACATTGGCAAGAAACATGAACTATTTGGATTTAAAAGAGGATTGCGTGCACGTACACACGCAGTACTGTTAATAACTTCTGTAGCCCTTTAAATTAAGGGAGTGATGTAAGGCCTTGTGAAATCTCTTGCTTCAGTGGTTCAGGAAGGCGTTGTCTCGTCCTCTTATATAAAATTGCTGGTTGATTGGGTGTATTAGACTTTTGCCTTGTCTGAAACATGTAGAAGACTGAAGAACTGTACAGAACTAAAGTAAATATCCTAGCGGTCTGATGTAGTACAGCTACTCCTGTCTGATTAAACTGATTCCTGATAAGACAGGGTGGCATCTCCCAACTTACTTTTTTTTCACGTGCACTTTGGAAATGGATGTCATTTCCCCCACCTTCTCCAAATAGGACTAGATTGTATTATAATTGGGGACCAAACTGTTACCTAGGTAGATGATGCAAGATGAATTCTCCACAGTATTGTTTTCAGCAATGCTGGTACTAATTTTGCTGAGAGTGTATTCAGTTGCTCTCTGAAACTTGATATCCATGACTGTGTGCTTGCTGCTTCTCATCAGAGGAAACCAGATGATTTCTCAGAAATGCTTTGAATCCATTATCCCCGAGGTATTAGAAAGGGATTTTTCTGACTCTTGCTTTCCTAGAGCCAGCTGTTTTTTGAATGCTTATATGCCTGGTTCATCAGAGTCAAGCTGCAGAATGTGCCTGGGAAGTGGCTGCTACCTGAACTTCTCTTGTAGGAGCTACTTTTGTATCCATAGACTCTTCGGTGCCAGAGTCTTGGTTGCATGACGGCGCTTTGTTTTTTCCAGACATGTTGTCGCCATCATTAGCAAATCCAACCCCTATCAAAAGAAGATTAATATTTTCCATCTGGATGAGCTTCTGTTGTTTTTATTAACTTCTGTTGGGTTTTTTGCTCTTAGGCAACAGCAGAGGTTTCAGAGTGCCCTGTGCATTTCAGTCGTATGCACAAACGAGGCTCATTTATCTTCCTTGTTAAGTCCACAACACAATAGAGGGCATCTCAGTTTGGTGCAAGAAAACTCGATGCCCAGAGTTGGCAATTAACCTAATGGAACAGAGTGGTCCATTGAATCTGGCACAGCTGTGGTTGGAGTTACTATTGCTGGATGCTGCATTAGAAAGTAAAGGACCTTATAGTGCACCAGACCACCACTGCATTATAACTCAGAGTGCAAAATGTCAGAGCAGTAGGGGAATGTCTCATACAAACAGTCAGCTTGTGGAGCTGGATTAATGGGACGATGCTTCTTCAGTTTAAGGTTGCACTGGCACAGTGTATTATCATTGGTGTTGCATGTAGGGGGAATAGGAGCTCTTCAGGGGGGGATTTTTGAGGTGCAGGAGAGAAATTTGTTCAGGTGTATACTGTACCACATCCTCACTCTGGCTTTTCCTTTCTCTGGTGGGTTGGGGGTTTAAAGAGCCTCCAAATCAAGCTCTCAGAACCCTTCAGAATGCAAGAATCTTTCTCTCTCCACATATTTTTCATCGCTACATCTAAAGTTCATGGGTGTTGTCACATGAAAGTGATGTGATTGAGGAATGAGCCTTAATTAGATAGAGGGTTTTTTTGTCTACTTTAATATCCTGACCACAAAAAAATAAAAAGTTACAAATTACATTTACTCGAGTTTTGTCTATTTGGAAATTATTTCTCCATAAGATGATATTTACACAAATGGGCCACGGATCCAAATTAGGATTAGATTAGGCTGGTCAGGGACCCTCCACCTTTTTTAAGAAGGAAGTTTCGAGGGCTGTTTTGAAAACAGTCTGGATGAAAGACTTTATTATTGTGTTTGATAAAAATGTCAGAAAGGAATAGTTTTTTCACCTCTCTTTCTGCAGCCCAAGACACAAAGTGTAAGATGCACAGCCCTCAAATAGCAACCTTTGTTCAAATTCTTTACAAATATTAACCGTCAGTCGCAGCTGGAGTCACACCTTCACAACTGCTGTGTGATTATTTTGTGCTATGAGACATAAAAATAAAGGTAGCATGTGCCTTAAGGGTTATAAAAGCTGAAAGGTGCTTACATGATAGCACAAAAGGCACACTGGTGTTTCATATCGTAATGTTAGGATTCAGAATTTCTGCCTCATTCATGGCTTGATCATTTCTGAGGATGCCTGACATTCAAAAACAACTAATGGGTAGATAGATGCCTCCCCTGGCCTTCGCTGCTATTCCCCATGTAACTGATACCTGGTTCAGCAAAGACGAGCGATGTCAGGAGTTGGCATGCTGAACGCTGGGGTTGAGAATGACTGTGTCTTCCTTTGAGCACCTCTCTGGTTCTCTGGCAAGTGAGGTTTATTCAGAATTAATGGTAAATGGAAAACAAATGCAGGTTCTGGACAGCAAGTATAAATTCAAGGCTAACCCGTATAAACAACACCACTAATCCATGGCTGTAGTCCCTGGTTATAGCAGTAGACTGTTCTGCTGATTGTTTGAGGGCGAATGACCAAGCCCCTAACTGTTGTAAATATTTTAACATGGGACTAGATTCTGCTCCCATTCATGCCAGTGCAACCTTAGGCATGTCAGAGGGGTTGCATGTCTATAACTGAGAAGACAGTGTGGCCCATGTTGGATTGTGTTTAACTTGTATATCTTTTCCTCAGTGGCCTCAGGCTGTTTGGATTGTTTTTGGACAAAGGGATTGTAAACTGAATTAAGGGCCTTTTTTCAGGATTGGAAATTTTTTTTTTTGTTTCCATGTGTGTTGTAACCCTCCCTCATGGGCATTTGTTCTAGAGACCTATACCAAAGGAGGCGTGTGTGTGACCAGTCCCTCTTTCACCTTTTGCATTTCCCTGCCTCTCTGTTTTTGGTGTGCTTGTGAACCACCAGCAGCGACTTTGCAAAGTATTGACCGTCTGCTGAGCAGCGAGAGATCCATTGTGCTGTGTGATAGATAGTCCAAGCCCTTAGGAAGTGCTGCTTGTGATGGTATTTGTTTTTCCATGAACTGTTTTATCAAAATCAGAGTCCCTTAATACCCTCTTTTTTTCATTCTTCTAGGAGCAAACTAGGATGCTGGAGATGGGAATAACTGGCCCAGAAGGCCACGTGCTGAGTAGACCAGAGGAGGTGAGAGAGAAGCATAAGGAAAAAAAGGAGCTCTTTGCACTCATCCTGTTATATGGGTGCATTTTCTCCATGCAGCACAGCCCTCCTCAGCATAATGGCATCTTAAGTATCTAGCCGTTAAACCATCATCACTGTGGGTGAAGGGGGAGCTTCAGTGATGAACCATTTTCAATAATGATTGAGTTTCTAAGTAATAAGCAGGAGCCTGTGGGTCTTCCTGAAATGTGATAAACAGTGGAAATTAGTGGTGTCTGGCTGTAGCATAAATTTAAGGTTAGTTGTGGGGCATTCAGGCTCAGCATGCAATTGGGTAGAAGGCTGAGATCATAGAGTAAGTGCACTATTAGAGCATCTTTTTTTTAAAAAAAAGCATCATTTGCTGTGTCAAAGTTTATTTGTCTTGTAAGGGAAACTCATGAACACACAAATTCCAGCCTTTCCCTAGTCTAATCTCTACCTCAAATCTTAATTGTGTTAAAATCAGACACACACAACCCTTGGCAATGGGACTAGGGGATTTCCTAATTGTGAATTATTGCTAAGACACTAATTGGATTATGTCTAATTTTAGGATACAGGCTTCATTTTTATTTGGCCCATTAATTTGAGTTTAGTCTAATCTTAGATTAATATTTGAAATGGCAGCTTGTAGTTGCTGCCTGCTGAAAGCTGCCTTCAGCTTTCCACAGCACATGAAAGAGAGAGAAAAATAACTATAAGCTGTTATAATAGCAGAGTTGGGAGGGGACTTTTTGTGAAGGTTTGTACTTCAGAAGAAAATAAATTGGCTTAAATTAGAGGAATGAAAAGAGTATTGTATTACTCCTGAGATTTGCATATTGTAAGCTTGCTCATTTTGAGATGTGAGACATGAAAAGGTTTTTCTCCGTAGAAAACTGGACCCATATGTTCAGCTGGTGTAAATTGACTTCAGTGGCAAGTATGCCACTTACACCACCTAAGAATCTGGGCCATTATTTGGCTGTTGCAGTTATGATAGGACTTTGAAACTCTTCTGTCATCAGAAGGCAGTTTTCATCGTCCCAAACTGGTAAAAGATTGTGGATTTTTTGGTCTTGAAGTGTGATGGATTGGAAAAGTGACTGTCAAATTGGCACTAGGAGCCCTATATATATATATATATATATATATATATATATATACTGTCTAATTGAATCTATATCATAGCATCTTAGCAAATACAGAACAAGCTGTTTTTCCTAACTTATACTTATTTTCTCTTTTGTAAGTACTTAAGAGTCTCTTCATTAACAGCTTCCAGATGTGCTAACTGTTGTACCTACACTGCAGATGCCTAGTTCACTACATTGAGCCTGTGATCAGAAAGTCTGCTTGTATTATTTATTCATTCCAGGCAAATGTTATGCTATCTATTCTTGGGAAAAATCACATGGGAGATTGTTTTGGTGGTTGTTCTCTGCCTAGACTACCAACAGCAGTCCATCACCTTCAGCAAAACCAGGGTGTTGAAGAATGAACTGCTACATAGTTTGGTTAGAAATTGCTGAGGTACAGGGGAAGTAATGAATCTGCCTGACCACTCCCAACTTTAGCTATGTTGGATGTAAGAGGAGTGAAAACTCTCCTGATATGCACAGAGAGCAAAACTGCTGGATAGTGAACTGCTGTTTGTACGCAGCCACTTTTTATTACTAGAACGGCACTTTAAACATGAAGGAAAAATTGGAATTTGACATGCCATGTTCTCTGATAGTGATGCTCGCTAGAAGTTTATATCCCACCTATTCCCCAATGCAACAATCAGTCTAAGGTTGTGGTGTTATGTATTTCCTGTATTTTCTCTTCTCCCAAACCCACAAAGTTGGGAGCTCAGGCCATCCACTACCCAACATCTACCAAGACCTCCACTGTTACAGTGGTATAGGACTACATTCCTCTGTCCAAGCATTGTCCGTGTGGAATTGTCTCCTCATAGAGACTAGATGACTGATACATGCAGATCAACCCAACATAGTCTAGTTTGTTCATGAGTATGTGAAGTCAGATGGGCAATGAGCTACTTCACTGATTCTTAGTCGGGCAGTTGATTTGATAGAGCCCTGCAAAAACCGATGATCTGTAAAGTCCCTTCCAGCCTCTAACAATTATGAAAATGCAGGAGATAGGAGTGCTGCTCATTTATGAGAAGCTGAATAGAACATTTCAATGTTATAAAAGACTGTTCGTGCAAGGAGTTTAATAGCATGATTTTCATTGATCTTAATGGGAATTGTGTGGGTAAATATTTTTCTCCTTGCTGCTTTGATCATTTGGTTCTCAAGAACTTTGCCTTTCTGCCTTCAGTAAAGGAACAATTGTAGAAACATTACTAGAGTTCAGCTTCACTGGACAAGGGTTGGGTTTCTGAGCATAATCAAACGGGTTTTTGTAGCATGCCCAGTTCTGCAGACATGCAGGGGATGATGATGGGATTGGATTAGGACCAGGTGAAGAAGCAGTAGGGACCAACTGTTTACCTAGGAACTACGTACCCAAATCACATTCTGCATATGTGAGCACAACCTCTCTGTGACAGGATATCAGGTGCTTCAAAAAGCTCCCTTTTTGCACTGCAGACATGGTCAAATCAAAAAGTACAAATCCATTTGTTAAGCACTAGGCTGGAAATAAAAATGGATGTATGAGCAAATGCCACGCACAGAACATATTTGAAAGTGCCACAGCTGAATACAGTAGACTTGCTGCGTAGATACAAATCTAGTGTATTGGCTCTTAAGTGCATGTACAAATATTTCAGTGTTTACATTGTTATTCTTTGAACCCAAGAACTGGTTTAGAGCCTAAATGGAAGGCTCGTTTGAGTCGAACAGCCCTGATGGAAATAGTGTGAAGGTGTGTGTGCTGGTCAGCTTACCTAGTATGTGGGAGGAATTGGGTTTGCATGATCCAAGAAGTTCTGTCTGCATTGTTGCCAGCTGGCAGCCTCTGAATGCCAGAGGAATAGGCCTCTTTTTCTTATAGGTATGTTATCTTAAGGTTTGGAGGGTTCTTTTTAAACTTCCTAATTTTGAAGCTTTGAAACCAACCATGGAGAAAAATCTTGGCCGGCCCTTTACAAAGGTATAGCTCATGCTTAACGGGAGGTGATGTAATATGCCAAAGATATCCTGCTTGCTAAAGTGTTGAAAATCTTCCCAGGCCTAACAGCAAACAAGCTATTCAAGTGTAGGCTGATGTCAGAGGAGGCTGAACTGCCGAGCAGCAGGTTAGCAGCACAAACGGACTTAGACAGAAACAGAGCTACCAGCAAAATAGCCTCATCCACAGGCACAGCCAGATGTTAATTTTTAAACAAATGCAGAGTGATCCTGTAGTGACAGCACACTCCTATAGAAAGAGGGTTGGAATGGGAACTCGGAGGCTTGGCCCTGTTTCTGGGTTGTTGTGTGACCATGGGCAAGTTAGTTGATACATCCATGCCTCAGTTTCTCCACTGAAAAATAGGTTAATAATACCCCCTTTGAAAGCTCTTCCTGTTATTTGGATAAGTAGCATTTAATAGATTTATTGTTGCATATCGTTGTTAAAAGCTAATTTAAAGAGCTGTGCAAAGGAGCGGGTGGGCTTGGGTAGTGAACAGCAAAAGATCTGCATCTAGATTCTGTTCAGGGCTCGGCATCTAATTCAACATTGCTGAAAACTGTCAAGCTTCTCTATCGGGATTTCAGCCCAAGTGTTACACAGTGTTTTGATCTTGTAGGTTTGTGGCAGTCCCTGGGAGCCCTGGTCACAAACTGTAGGTGCTTTAGGACCACAAAACCAATGACACTTGTCCCAAATTGTTCACAGACTAAGAATGAAATGAAGGAAAATCGGCAGGTTCATCTAGAGCACATGGCAGCAATAAGACCATGTTGATCAGCATGATGGGCAGCATATGTTTTATTCAGTGAACCATTTAAACACAATGTGGGGTGGATGCTCTTGTGGCAGAGGGTGCCCCTGGACATGTGCAGTGACCTTGCACTAGTAGGATTCATGCCTTTATTAGGTAGCTGGTATCTTGTCCTCCCCATGGGTTATTTACAACCTTTGTGTGTTACTTCTGCTCTTCCAGCTGGAAGCTGAAGCTGTTTTCCGTGCCATCACCATTGCTAGCCAGACCAACTGTCCTCTCTATGTGACCAAAGTGATGAGCAAGAGTGCTGCAGACCTCATCTCACAAGCCAGGAAAAAAGGTGGGCAGCCTTTGTCTCATCCCTCCTAGATTTCCTTTTTCATCTTTGGGTTTTTGTGTGGCTAGGCACCCTATTCAGAAGGGTCCTGTGCCCTTGTCTTTGCTCCAAGCAAGGAGATTTGTCCCTTGACCTATTTTAGTGCTTCCCACATCACCTCAGCCAGTCAGCATGGGGTTTTGCAAAGAGCTAGTGAAGTGTGAGTAGTGCAAACTTATCTTGACCATTATATGAAATGGGAAACCGTTGGTATGTGTTTGGGCATGCTCTCTAACCTATCTGTTTTTTCTGCAGTACCTATCACCAAGGTTTCTGTGTCACTAGCTGATGTGAATGTGTGTGGGGGTGGGGGGGAGAGAGAGAGAGACAGAAAGAGGTTCAGTCTTTCTCTGACCTCTCGGAATGTAAAAGCCATCATAACACTAGTCACCAGGTAATGTCTGTGATTAATGGGAGGCCTGTTCTCAGCCTGGGGGATCTGCCTTTGGTTGCCTGCCAGAAGCCAGAACATCAGGTAGCAACGTTTTCTGGGCTGGTGGGTCAATGGTTTGAATACCAAAGTTTATTTAAGACCAGAAAGCATTTTCTCTGCCAAGAGGACACGAACTGTCCTAATGTAAGTGATTTGACCTGCTAAAAATATCCCCGGCCTCTCCCAATGGGCCGAGGCTTTCAGCGGGTGCCTCTGCGCCTTTCTGGCAGTGGGGAGAGTTGCATCTGGCAGGCAGGATGCTTCTGGCAGGGGAAGAAACTGCCTGCACCCACCCAGTACAAACCTACCCGCTCTTGTCCTCCCAAGACCTGATAAATGAAGAAGCTGACTGACCTGTTCTCCCTTTCCCTATCCAAAGCATGGCTCTCCCCTCTCTTCTTCCTTGCTTCTGCCTTTGACTGGGAGACGTGCTTTTCTTGTGTTCGAAAGTCTTGGTTCACTGGAGCCAGCCCTTAGTGTATGAGGCCTGAATTATAGGACCTTCCCATTTCACTGTTGGGTGTAGCAGGATCTGGGATTGAAGCCCAACCTCCAGATCTACCCCGTTGTTCTACTCCGCAGGCGTTTGTGTGGATGCCTGAGAGCCAAGCTGGATCAGTCTCGTGGTGGGAATGTGGCCTCAGGGACAGCTGTCATTGGGAGCAGTGCAGGCAAACAGCCTACCTAGTTCTAAAATGGAGATTGGATAAATTTGAATGGGGTGAGATGATGAGGTTGCCTACAATACCTAGGAGTTGGACCCCAACGAGGTCCCTTTATGTTCAATATCCCTGTGTTCCTATAATTAGGGCTGCTGCACTGTTCCCTTTTCAGCTGTTTTTTGGCAAGCGAATGAAGGAGAAAAAATATATCCTTACTCAGTTATGAAAGGGGCATCAAAGAATACTGCAATTCATGGCCTTGCAGGGAAAGAGAACAGCCCGTTGCATTACAATGATAGGCTTGGAGGAAAATTTAGGGCCTCCACAAATTATCCCAAAGAAACTTATATCCTAGTGGAGCTAACAACAATCAGACAGAGCATTGAGGAGTGTTGCTCAAATCTGTTTGCTGCCAAGGGTGTAGAAAGGGTGGAAATGCTGGGAGGTGGAGCAGCTGTCATTGTGACCAGCATTAATGTTGTAGAAAGCCTGGTGGTCTCTGCCTCAGGCAGTCCAATTCAGTCCTTCACTTGGAGCAAGCTGCAGCATTTGCTGAATGGCACTAGTGTATGATTGAGAGACTAGATGTGTGATCTTGGAGCTGGCCAGACCCTTACGGCATTTGGAAAATATTTACCTAACTGAAAAATGTCAAGAGAAGGAGATGAGGGTGGGGGAAGGAAAGGTAACAGAGAGAGAGAAATGAATCGTGATGCGAGAAGTTGAGCCTTTGCCCAGAATACTGAACTGCTGCCCCGTGTCTGGTCCAGCTAAATTCCTCTGCCCGTAACAATCTCTCAGTCTAAGCAACCAATCGGGAGGACTCCTGACTCCTGCCAGGTATTTCCAGGATGCTTTTCATCACGGTACCTGGCAGAGATCACAAGACAACAGGCACAAATCCAGGTCGCAGGATTCCTGCATTCATGCTGCTGCTTAGAGTGCTTGGGTGAAGTTTGGAGTAGAGCAGTCCTCCTGGTGGGGCCAGGCTGTCTTGCTAGGAACTCGTGAGGTTGCTCAGTCAGGTAAAGTCTTACAAGAGAGAAGTGACCACTTTCAGGACAAACCCCTAGAGTCTGTAGCACCAGCAGCTCGAAACCCCAGGTGTTTGAGTGCCAGGACCAGGACTGTACCTGGCCCATTGCCACAGGCAGTCCCCATTGCTGCTTCTCACCAACCTCTTGTGTTCAGGGTCATAAATCAAAAAAGACCAATGTGGAAGGTCCAGTTCACAAGGGGGAATGTCTCCAAATTTAGCCAAATCACACTGCGTGCTGAGAGGTCCATCTGTGTCTCTCCCCACCAGGTAATGTGGTGTTTGGTGAGCCTATCACAGCCAGTCTTGGAACGGATGGGACACACTACTGGAGCAAAAACTGGGCCAAGGCTGCTGCATTTGTGACCTCCCCGCCCCTGAGTCCAGATCCAACAACCCCTGACTACATCAACTCCTTACTGGCCAGGTGAGTGGTTTGCATTTGGAGAAAAAAAATCTACCTGCCCTCCCCCTGAATACAGTGGGGCCATGAGAACCCAGTTCCACCCAGGCATGAGAGCCTGTGCCTCAGGTGGCTGTGTTGTCAGCGTCATTTGTGAAGGCTACGACTCAAATGAATCAGTGTCGGGGTGGATTTGGCAGAGAGTATGAGTTTCAACTGAGACACACAGTTAAAATCCTGGACTGTTTGGTGGCCAGCTGCAAAACTGCATTTGAAATTTCCAATGCTCCAGGTTCTGAGAGGTCCTGAGCTGCGGTGTTTGAACTTACAAGCGCAGAAAAGAGAGCTTTGCCTTGGAGGTACTCAGTGAGCAGCTGAATTCTCCATCTCCTCCTCTGCTATGTTGAAAATATGGAGCAAATGACATTTAACCAAGACCTCTTGGTACTTGTGGCCCCATTAAGCTTTACACAAAGGATGGTACCCACCTTCTCCCAGGAGGATGTGTTAACTGCATGGATACACAGAAATGCCATGCAATACATTAAACCATTTGTCAGCCAGATCTACAACACACACACATTAATGGCTTTACTCCTGAGTGTGTATGTTGAGCAGGTGCTGCTTGTTGGGCATCAGATGATGTTTTTGTTCAAAGCACTGGTAACAGGAATGGTTTCCAGAAAGACCATGCTGTGTGGGCCCAGACGGAGAGGCTTTGCTAGGGGTGTGGGGAAAATGGTCAGGATTTAAAGCATTTGCAATTGCTGCGGTTCGTTCTAAGATTGGGTTAGCCAGCAGTAGCCCAGTTCAGCGCTGAGGGCACCAGCAGTGCTGCCTGCATGTTCCAGAAATGAAATGGTTTCAAATAGTGCAGATTAACATTGGAGGCAGATAGCCAGACCTGTGGTTAAGCTGTAAAATAGTGAACATGGCCCCTCCATAGCCTTATCCATCCCTTATGTCACATGAGTACCACATTTACTAGCTGGAAAAAAGGAAAGAAGGAAGAACCACGTAGCCCTTGAAACCCACACATGCCTGTCCTGAGCTATGCACAGATCACCTCGGGGTACTGCTTCCTTTGTTTGTCCAGAGTGGGTTAGTGTAATAAGAGGCCCCAATGGGGCTGTGCATTTAGGGAATGTTTTGCCCTGTTGTTAGATTTCTGCCTTTGCAGCAGCTCAGACATATGGCAGAAATTATAAAGGGAAGATGGAGATTATCAGTGGATTAAAACCCAGGTTTGCACACACAATCTGTGGACTCAGCATAATTGCATCACTGCTTTTCTGCTTCAGGCCTGGTCCATCTGGAAACCCAGCAATCGCTGTAGTTTCCTTATCATTAGACATGGCTTAAAGGCGGGGTTTATTCCCACTCCACCAAAATGACTTCCTAATTACTGTGCATCCTCTGGTCTCTGCATGCGCAGGAGCCAGGAAGTTTCTAGAGAACAATGTAACAGTTCCTTGCTAAAGATACTCGCTACTTCCCTCTGCTGTCAGAACATATGAATATAGCCAACCAGAGAAAGGAGCTCAGTCACTGAGGGCTTTATTAAGTCTCTCTCTCTCAAGCAGTGATTCTTAATCAAGCTGCTGTGACACCCTGAGATGCCTGGAGATCCTTTCAAGATTGTTACAGGGTGTCATGCAAATATTAGCACTGTTAGGTGTGCAAACATGATTCACAAGAGAAATCCAAAGATTTCAAACAGGAACCCACAGTGTCAGAACCACTCTGACCTGTTATTGTGTTTCTGAATTTTTCGCTACAGAAGAATTACTCTAATATTTTTCCATAGTGGAAACTAAAAGTTGGCATTTTCCATGGGGTGCCTGGAGTCTCAAACAGGTTTGAGAACCACTGTTGTAGAGCAGTTTGAGATAGTGAAGAGTATAGCTCTAACTTGACTGTACAAGCTGCAGGGTTTGGGGTTGTAGCTGTGTTGGTCTAAGGACATAGGCAGGCAAGCTTTTTTGGGTAGATGTGGTATCTTTTATTAAACCAACTGAGTAGTTGGAATTTTCTTTTCCAGCTACTCAGTTGGTCTGATAAAAGATATCACCTCTGCCCAAAGTAGCTTGCCTGCCTACTGTACAAGCTGATGGTTATTAAAGTTTCTTGGAGAAGCTGAGGTTCATTTGAACAAGGAATGTAAATATTATCTAAATAATTATCTGTTTAAACTCTTCTAATAATATCGGTTAATCAATTACACATATTGCACACGTAGGGCAGGTGTTCCCTGCCTCCTCCCCCATTGCCTGCAGGACTTCCCACAAAGTGGAGCCAGGCTCCCCCACTCCCTTCCCCACCCAGCAACAGCAGCAGCAGCATCTCCCCACACTGTCCCCTGCTGCAGCCCAGCCTGGGACCAGCCCTGCGTACTCCTTTGCTCTCTGTGCAGATGGAGGGGAGCCTGCTCCAGCCTGGCTGCCAGCTGCTCTGTGCTGCTGCCCCTAGCTGCACTGCAGAGGGTGGCGAGCGGGCTCTAACCTACTGCAAACAGCTGCCCGGGACTGGCTGCTGCAGTGCAGGGGGAGGCAGAGCTGCATGCTGCTACAGACAGGTGGGGCTTCTTTTCGGCCGCTTGCTCCATCTTTAGTGGAAACTAGTCTCTTCTCTCCTCCTCCTCCCACTCTCCTGCCTGCCCTGCCACCTTCCAGTTCCTGCTGAGGCACTGCATGGCTTCCCTCCTCCCCAGCCCCTACTTCCATGCCAGACTTCACCCCACCCTGCACTAACCAATAGCCAATTAGCCATAACAACTTGTTACTGGTCTTACCTGTTAAACGATTAATCATTTAACCATTCACATCCATGTTTTGAACCCCCCTTGGTTGCCTTTGGTGGAAAGGGCACCTGTGTGGCCTAGGGTGTACTAAGGGAAGGATGCGGGACTGCAGAGATATGGGAGAGATGCAGTTGCCCAGTAGAGAGATTGAGTGCTGCACCCTCAAGTGTGCTGTACAAGAGAAGTGGGAATAGTGCCCAGCATGAACCCCCCAGCCTTGCCTTTTCTGGTAGCAAACTGACAAGCCTCTAGGGGCTGGAGAATCCCTCTCGACTTTGCTAATGACAGCCTCCTTATTGTGCAGTGTCCTGAGCATGCAACAGGTTTCTTGTTCTGAAGGGCCAGTAAGTTTAGGAGGAGAATGAGACTTCAGAGACACAGCAATGGGAGGAATGTCCCTAGGGAATGACCCAGAGGTGTAAAAAATCTGGGAGAATTTTCTTTACCCCTTGTCTAACATAAGAAAAATAATGAAGCTGTGGGGAGTGACATCTGTGATCTAGCAGGGGAATGCTCCTTCCAAAGGATTAATACAGGACTCATCCCCTTGGAGGTAAAGGCTGTCCTGATTGAGGTCAGTGTCCCATTCTAATATGCTGTAAAGTCACAAGGTCCTAGCCACTTATTGCCATTAAGAGATCTGCCAGCAGTTTTCCCCAGAGTTGGGTTATTGCCTTCCTTTCATGTCCCCCCATATTCCAGCACCTGAGGTATTTTGCATCCTTTGTAAACTTAGGTTTGCTTGCATCATTGGCAAGTGGTTCATTTGGACGAAACAGGTCACAGCGCTCCAAACTCTGATTCACGAAGTGGCCTTGGCCGAACGGGAAGAGGTATAAATAGAAAAGAATAGAAATGGAGGAGGAGCAGGACCTGGAAAGAGAAAATGGACAGAACCACGGGCAACCATAGAGATCACTCTGATCCTCCTGTCTCTGCACTTGAGCAGATCATGCTTGAAGCTAAAATATCCTATGTTAACCATTTTGTCCCTGTCCCATGCAGTGGGGACCTGCAGGTTTCAGGAAGTGCTCATTGTACATTCAGCACTGCACAGAAGGCAATTGGAAAAGACAACTTCACAGCAATCCCTGAAGGGACCAATGGCATTGAGGAGCGGATGTCTGTTATCTGGGATAAGGCAGTGGTAAGAAACAGACCGGGATGATGGGAGGGTGATTCAGGCAAGAACTACCCCAGGGAACAAGACATGGTCTGAATGTCCCTTCTCAATGGCTAATTAGTATAAGCCAAGGAAAGAGGAGAGCAAGACCGTGTCATATGAGCACTTGACATCATTTTGTAAGAGGAGCTAAAACCAGTGAAGCAGGAAGCAGTACCATGGTGTAGTGGAGACTTGCAAGACCCATCTCGTGCCCTGGTGTCCCAGGTGATACAGGAAAGGCACCTCAATTTCCCATCTGTAAAACAAGAATAATGTTCCTGACCCCATTTTTAATGGCTTTGAATCTATGGAAAGGTCTCTGAAAACTGCAGAGAATTATACAGATAAAGCAAACATCTCTGAGGCTTGCTAGGCCCCAGGTTTGCCCTGCCTTTATACCCATCTTCAAAAGCCAAGTACTTCGTAATAGAGGGGTTTTCTTTTCTACACGAATGTGAGAAGATGAGCTTTGCCCTTAGCTTTCAGTGGTTGATCCTTGGTAGATTCTCACAGCTTTAAAGGGGATTGCTGTTTTGGTTTAGACTTGTTGCATTTCTAGTCTCAAAGCTCACATACGGGACTTACTTGTTTCCTGGATGCTGTTCCCATCCTTCCTCCCCTCCCCTTGAGATACTACTGATCTGTGGAGTTAGGAATGGCCCTTCTGTTTTTTGTCTAAACAGGCGACTGGGAAGATGGACGAAAACCAATTTGTGGCAGTGACAAGCACCAACGCAGCCAAGATCTTCAACCTATACCCACGGAAAGGGAGAATAGCAGTGGGGTCAGACAGTGACCTGGTCATATGGGATCCTGATGCAGTGAAGATTGTCACTGCTAAAAGCCACCAATCAGTAAGTCCTGTGCTGGGCAGGAGAGTACTTGGACTGGGCATGTCTGAAAAGGGTAGCTTAACTATCAGTGGTTCTGTACCTCCATCCAGGAGAGCTGAATCTAAGGGCCCTGAATCTAAGGCAGACATTATTTTAAGATGCAATTAACCAGTTAATCGCATCTTAAAGTGTAACCCAGCTACATGTTCATGCAATTAATAGCATGACAAAAAGCAAAACCGGCCACAAATTATTAAAGAATGTGTAATCATTTTGTGGCTGGTTTCCATCACACTTCAAAATGAATGTGTGCACACGGCACCGTGGTTTGACGGGCTGGTTCAAGCCTCAGTGCAATTCTGGTTCAGCCGATGGTCCACTGATTGTCAGCCAGCTTTGGTGGAGCTCAGACTAGCCTGGTGGATCTAGGCAGCTGGCAACCTGCTACTTGTTAGGCACCTTTGCAGGTGCAGAGAGAGCCCAGGATCATGATCCCTGGCTTCCCCCTACTGGCAAGCAGGGCACAACTGGGGGTCTGATCCCCAATCACAAAATTGGGGTGTCCTGCCATGTATGTGTGACATGGTAGGAGGCAA
Source organism: Crocodylus porosus (assembly GCF_001723895.1). Lineage (NCBI taxonomy): Eukaryota > Metazoa > Chordata > Crocodylia > Crocodylidae > Crocodylus > Crocodylus porosus. The sequence goes on from NW_017728914.1 coordinate 22,370,663, forward strand.
AATTGTAGCAATCGCAGATCAGGTCCCTGCATGCCTTTAATTGAATGTCAGCAGCTGAAGAAAGACCAAAATGGCAGAGTTAAGATGCTTAGCGCTGGGAGGTGGGCAGTACTAACAGCGAATCCAGGCTGGCACCACCTCTTGCTCATTTAGTCCAGGGCTGCACATAACTGTCTATCCTGATCTGAAGCAGCCCGCATTAGGCTTCCTGACACAGCTCAGCTGGTGCAACTTTCTCTTGACCTCCATCTGATAATGCAGGACCGGGCTCCTCACATAGTTCTGCCCGTGCAGCTTGAACACATCCTATCCCCCATTATTCTTGTTTTTGGCTGGGGCTCATTCCAGTCTTTGGCCCTACACAGTTCTGAAGCAGCAAGTGCTGGTTAATGCCCGAGGCTGGACAGCCTGCTACATGGTTTAGTTCCTCTTGTTCCTGGTGCCTCATTTCCTGCTCCTGTTGTCTTTGGTTGTGTGTTACAGGCAGCTGAATACAACATCTTTGAAGGGATGGAGCTGCATGGCGTCCCGTTGGTTGTCATATGCCAAGGAAAGATCATGTTGGAGGATGGCAACCTGCATGTGACACAGGGGACTGGGCGCTTCATCCCCTGCAGTCCTTTCCCAGACTATGTCTACAAACGCATTAAAGCCAGGAGGAAGGTAAGGAAGTGGGGAAGCCCAGGACATGGGAGATTGAGCCGCTGGGTGTGGGAAGAAATTACTACTTCCTGAGGGCCTTCATGTAGACGTAATGGGTGGCACCAGCAGACCTACCTTCCTGAATCATTCTCTTCCCTGGTAGTTGAATTTCCTGCCATAGTAACTGTGCTGGAAGGGCCACACTTTTAAAACCAGCAGCCCAGACATCTGAATGTAATGGTGTATGTGTCACCCCCAAAGGAAGGAAACTGGACAGGGTGTATCATTGGTCTGTTTATGTACAACAGCTCTTCTGGGAGGCCAGGCTGAAGGGCACAGAGTAGACAAAAAATGTCTAAAGGCAGGGGTGCAGGAGAGACCTCAAACTACCTCTTGTGACATTACTCCACAGTGAAGAACTTTTCTGTTGTGCTTCATCGTTTCTCTTAGGCATTCAGACTTCAAAGCTCTAAAGTTAGCTCAGAGAGCTCCACAGACCAACCAGCTTAGGAACCAGAAGCTAATCATGGTAGCATGTACCTCAGCACAGCCTAGTTTGCCTTGCTTCTTGGTCACTTTATAACTCTTTATAAATGGGGACCTGAGGCATAGTAAGTCTGAGGCATAAGTCCCATAGAAAGCCTGTCAACAGACCAGGGGTATGTGTGTGCATCCATGGCAGGCTAAAGGTCTTTAGAAGGTATCTGAGGTGGGTGAGAAGGTGCTGTAAACCCCACAAGCCAGTTAGTGACCAAGAAGCAAGACAAACTAGGCCGTCCTGAGGTGAGGTACGTGCTACCATGACTAGATTGCTTCTAGCTCCTAAGCCAGTTTGTTTGCAGAGCTGTCCGAGCTAACTTCAGTGCTTTGAAGTCTGCAGCCTAAATGCCTAAGAGAAACGGTCCTCATCAGCCTAAGAGAAACAGTGTCATTGTTTCTTCTGTGCTTTGTCTTGCAATAGATGGCCGAGATGCATGCTGTACCCAGGGGCATGTATGACGGGCCTGTGTTCGACCTGGCTGCCACACCTAAAGGGGGAACCCCTGCAGGCTCCACCAAGGGATCCCCCACCCGACAGACTCCTCCGGTCAGGAATCTCCATCAGTCTGGATTTAGTCTGTCAGGTGAGCGTGAGCTGAAAGTTGCTGCTGCTTGAATTATCCCACAGCACCATGTCCCAGAGGATATATAAGGTGGGATTTAGTTGGATTTAGCATAAATGGTGGTGGAGGTGAGTAGGAGAGCTGCCCAGCCTAAGGAAAGCCTGGGGGCTTACAGTGTATCTGCACACCTTAAACCCTTTTTTGCCCTAAAGTAACTGGATTTCTGGTCACAAGCCTGACGCACCTACTAAAGGCCTTTTCACTGGCCCCAAGCCCCTTCCTTCCTTGTGATGCGGCTTCTGTCGAGGAGGGAGCTCCAGGGGGAAGTCAGTGCCGCTGCTGGCTGTCGGGCAGCAGTAAGGGATTGTTTAGGGTGGAGCAGGCAAATGGAGAGGAGGAGAGCCTCCGGTGGGGTATGCAGTGACCTTGCACCTCCTGATGGCATGGTCCTCAAGGAAACCCTCTAACCTGCCTGCCTCCCCTCTCTTTGGTTGTTGTTTTGGTCTGAATTACAGGTACCCAGGTTGATGAGGGTGTGCGTTCAGCAAGCAAGCGCATTGTAGCACCCCCTGGAGGCCGTTCCAATATAACGTCCTTGAGTTAAGCACCCAAGCCAGGAAGGAAAATCCATATTCAAGAGAAGGGAAAAAAAAAAAGGTACCTTGGTATTTAAGAAGGAAAAACAAATGGAAACCATTCAGATCTGAAGAATCAATAAGCCTCAAGCCTTATGTTTCACAAATGCTACTTGCTACCTAGCTTTAAAGATATTGCTTTGGGGTTTTTTTGTTTATGCATAGCCTTAATTTTTTGTTGTTGTTGTTTTTATTTTTACATGCATGCAAATCAGACCGGTCACTAAGTTAAGAGTCTGTAATATACATGTTGAACACTTGTGTGATGCCGCATCGTAAGAAGGGGACGGAGAAAGCTGGGACGACCGTGACATGAAGAAACTAGCTAGGCGGGTTATGTGGGACTAATCAGCCGTGGAGTTTAGTGTGGGGCGGG
>NW_017728914.1:22373518-22393987 GCF_001723895.1 Crocodylus porosus
GGGCGGGTTAGTGGGAGGTGAGTAGGGACAAGGTGGGTCTGTGTTGTGTCGGTGTTCTCTTGCCACTCGGTACTGGTCAGATGTAGTCGGCATGGCGTCATGCCTTGAGGCCTGTTGGGAAGCCTGGAGTCATCTCTGTAACACCTCTGTTGCATCGCCTCATGTAAGAGATTTTATTACTTTGTACATTTTATTAAAAAACAGAAAGCAGCTGTTCCTTCCAGATGACTGGCTATGGTAGTTTGTTTTCCGTCTCTAGAATACGAAAAGGGAAATTCTCTCGGTCCCTGACTCCCTTTCTGTTCTGTAAGGAAGTCCAAGGATTACCAAATCCAAGACAAACCTGCCTCTGTCATCTCAGATAGAGCTTGTGCCTTCTCCTCTATGCCCCGACCTTCAGTTTTCAAGTGCCTGCTGGGATCTGAGGGAGTCGCAGCTACTAAGAGCAATCCTCCTTTGTAAGCTCTGTGGCTCTGCAGGCTGCACTTGGGCTGATCTCCTCCTACACCTGCCTCATCTCCCAGTAAATACACATGTGTTTGGCCACTTTTCCTGGAAGTTTGTTTGCAGTCTCAGCCTTTCACAGCTAGGTTCTTGATTTGCGCCCTGTCTTCCTCAGTGCAGGGTAGGACTGTCTCCCTGATATTGCAGAGTTTGTCAGGTGAAAGTTGGTGGTTTTAATACATTCCCTAAATAGCACACGCGTTCACATCCTCCAATTGCTGCTGTCTGGTCTTGTCCGTGTTCATTTAATGGCTTATTGTACAATGGCAGGGAACCAGCATCAGCCACAGAACGGAGGTGATGGCTATTTTGTGAAGCTGAGCCTTCTCCGCATGGTGGCAGGTTACAGGTTGCTTCCTTACTGCTCTGTAGATCTAACTGTGTTCACCAAACCTAGGTTTCACCAGCAGTACAGCTAGAATATTAACCGCGGCATATCCCAGGAACAGTAAGGCTTTTCCATTGTTAAATAACCTGCTCCGCATGTGATTGCAGCATCAGGTCAGCATACACGGGGTGTTTTGGAATCTTTAACTATACACTTTTTGTGTTAAAATCTGTTTTTTGTTGGTCTAGAAATCCTTGGCTAGGACTTTTTTTCACACAGGAGAGAGGAAAAACTGACAATGGTGAGCTCTAAGCCAAAGCCTTTTGGCATTGAACTGAATGTGGGACATTCCCAGACTGCTGTGAAAGACTGAATGATGGGTCCACTCATGCAGCATGCTGGGAGCCCTTTTCCAGGCATTGCTCAATTCTTTTTCTGAAAATACTGATCTTTGGAGTGTGTGCAGCAGCAGGTGGTCCAGTGGTTGACATGCCACTGTCAGGTATAATAATAGTTCTTGTCTTACAGTGATTGCAACCATCACCATACTATCAGTTACTATCTGATACCAGTACTGTGGTGGGAGATCTCTCTCTCCCCCCCACCCCCAACTATACTTTCTGTCTTAAGCATAAACCACAGAAGCGCCTCTCATCTGTGAAAGACTTTGGGGGTGAACCAGACAACAAATGTGGTATAGGCTGCTAAAGTGTGTGATAACTCTGGTCCAAGATGGGATGTGGGTATTGCAAGATGAAGATGGCCATAATGATGAGGACAGTGTAAGACCGGGTAGAGGATTAACAGTAACTTCATCTCATCACTGCTGTCCATGAAACAGTCAGTAGGGAGAAATACAGTCTTCTCTGGCTTTCGTTGCAAAATTTTTTTGGAGTTCTCATCTCTATGGGTTTAATGAGCAAACAAGGAGCCTTTCTCATTTTTCTATCTATTTGGTTTGGGTGACTGGCTGCTTTCATGCATGACCTTAATGCTGCTGCTTTCACAGCAAGAGACAGGCAAAACTGGCCAACAACCCCTTAAGTGCTATTCTGAGAACAGTTCTGTATTGTGTCTAGAGAAGCTTCCACATCCGGGATGTAGCGTGGATGCCAGCAGCAAGACTTAGCAGTACTAATATGCCACCGCAAGATGGCACTGAGCTACCAAAAATGAACAGCTGCAAGCCAACATACAGGACTTGTTATACTCTGTATTGCAGAGCAGGAGAAACCAGAAGCATTTGTGTGGTTTACTAATGCGACTAAATTAACCCATGAGCCACTGGACTTTGCATGTAAAAATAGATGGAGAATGGTAGGGAAGTTTCTGCTCAGTTAGGTGCAAGGATCCAGGCTCTAACCCAAAGTCCTTTTCCTTCCAGGTTAGCAGCCATCTTACTGAGCCACATCCCCTTTAGCTTGTTCTTGGCCTTCTGACTACCAGGTTACAGTAATAATTGTGCCCACCCAGGTGCACACAGATAGCACCTAGTGAGGGTGCAGCCTATTGGGCAATGTGCGCCTACTGCAGAAAGAATTGGGATCACTCAGTGTGCAAAGATCCCAAAAACTAGCAATTAAAATGGCTGGCTAACAATCATTTTTGGCATGTAATATGAAATAGCATACTGGCCTTAGGCTTCAAGTCCAGGAACAACCATATGCTTAGACTTATATGTACAAGAAGCTAGCTTTGGATAACTACCTCAGGCGTTGTTCCCAGCAGAGTTACACTGCCACAGAGGTCAGCACAGGCTGCAAAAGAACCATCAAGGTGTCTACCCCAGACAGCACACCCCACCTCAGCTAGGCTTGCCATGGATCAGTAGAACCTACAGGCCAGTTTTGAGGTGTAGGAAACAGCTTGCTGGTCATGGTATATAAGATATATAGCACCCACTACAGAAGGGCTATTAAAAGAAAGAAAAACCTGCAATATACCTGCACTGCAAAATCCAGGAGCTTCATGAAGTTAGAACCTGAAAGTGATAGAAACCAGAGACATTGTGCATTTAACATGTGCTGTCATGCTCCAGACTTCTACTTTTATCATCGAAGACATGAATCCAGTTAGGTCAGGACCACAGCAACTCTTTGGTCGCCCTGCTCTTCAAAAAGAGGAGCTGTATTCAGGAGAAATATTTGCAGTGACAACAAGAAAGGAGGAGGCAATGCTTTCTTGGGAGCTGACCCTGGAATGGTCAACTTAAGAAGTACACCAGTTTCTGGGGCAAAAGGTTTCTGAACTGTATAATACACAATGAGACTAGGAAAAGAAACATCTGCTACAAAGTGAGGGAAGATGAGGAACAAAGGCTAAGGATAATCGTCACATACCATAACTATACCTGCAACAGCTAGGTAGGTTATACCTACGGAGACACCACCAATGCTAACTAATTTTTTGAATGGGTACAGCATGTAACTAGAAGTTCTGCTTGAGCAGTGACCAGCTGCATTGTAAATTGTTGCAAACAGCTGTAGATTAAAACACTGAATGCATCAGCTTGTGTGAACCAACTGATTCAACAGTCAGGGATGAAAAGCTAGGGCACTAGCTTGAGCAGCATATCTATCCTCTCTCAGGTTGAATGGGAGCTCTTGGCAGCTCCAAGATCAGAAATCAGTGCACAAAAGGGCTGTCCAGTGTCTGGTAGAGGGCTCAGCCTTGGGGTCTTGGGAACAGTCTCTTCTGGCAGGAGTCTCCCCCCAGTGAAAAAAAAAGGTTTGATAAAACAGTGAAGGTGCTGTAAGGACAAAAGCCTCCAGGTCTCAAAACAGCTCTGGACTCGACAACATCTACTAGCCTGAGAAATACCTCAAGCTCAGGAGCTGGGCAATCTTCCGTCATGAAGCACCTAACCCTGTTGATTTGTATCAACCTCCTGACACAAGGTCCCTACATTTAAGGGTTTAATAATGCCTCGGTGGAAGCACTGCCAAAACCAGTTTCAAACCTGACCCCAAATCCTACCTGGGCTTGTTCATAAGATGCAGTAGCAGTTTTGTAGCACGTATAAGACAGAAAACCACAGGACTGACCGCTAAGCCTGGCACTTGTTGATACCGGCTGTTAGGGTTTTGTTCAAAGTACTTTTGGCGATCTCCCATTTCCACAGTATCAGAACATCTCACAAATGTTAGCAGACAATCCCACCACACCCCTCTAGAGTTTGAGCAGTCCCCTTCATACAGCTGCATAACTGGGAGATATAGCAAGTTGTAGAGAAATGTTGGTAGAGTCAGGATCTGAACCAGACACTCCTAAGTGGGTGCATCTACACAAGACGCTTACTGTGCAGTAGCTCAACATTACACAGTAGCATGCTGGTCAAAAACAATGCGCCGGTGCTACTGTGCAGTAACTGTAATTACTGTGCATTTAGTTAGTACTTCATTAAGCATGTACTAAACTAAGAATGACTATAGAAAACTAACTGTAGAAAGATGACATTTTCCAGTAACCATGATCTATTTAATTGCCTGAGGGCAGCTCCATGTAGCAAGCTAACCGTGCCAGGCAATGAATGGCACCCTCACAACAGTCGCCAGCTTGCAGTGTGAGAGAACCAGTGTGGCCACATCCGTGTGACACCCTGGTATGGTAGCACGCTAACTAGCAATATAATTTGGCACTGCTAATTAGCTCAGTTAAAACACTGCACAGATTCGGTGATGCTGTTTCTGGTTTGGGAATCAAGCACGCCACATAGAGCAGCACAGCAGATTTGAGGATGTGACTGCTGGACCCAGCAAGCTTGCCATATAGACATGTCCTGACAGGACCAATTTTAATGATGAAATAATTCCTTGCTGGCTCTGACAGCTTTATTGAAATGAGTGGAGGGTCATGCTAGGAGTGTGCAAAGACACAGCACGAACACCCACCATCTTGTAACTGTTCCCAAAGCGTAACCTCTGAGAACACACATGGCTACCACGGCCCTACGTGGGGAGGGCAAGAAGTTGCCCATAGCACCTCAACACTAGATGCGGCTGTGCTTCTTGCAGACGAGCCATGGTACTCATCTAGAGGCATCAAGAATTCAGGCCGTGCTATAGCAAGTCAAAGCACAGCGTCTGAGTAGCCCCAGCCACTTCCTGAACTGCATTCAGTTGCTCACAGCAGGAGGTTGTGACTAATGGACATACAGAGTGCCTTCAGTGCTCTGAGATCACGGGGCTGGTTTTCTTTAGTGCTGTAAAACACAGGCTCATTCTGATAACACATAAGTGTTAAATAACATCATGAAAAAGAAGCAGACTAACAGATGACAGTACACGCCTCCATATACTCCCAACATGCCTGGATTGCTAACCCCCTCCCTGGCCCCCAGCTACCCTTATTGTGCCTGTAGAAAGCAGATTTGTTAACCTGCCTCCATCAGAAGGGTCCAGCCTGGGTTGAACTATGAATGTAAAGTTACTGGCACAAGGAAAACAGGAGGAACTCATGGAGTGAGGCTTGCTGGAGAAAGTACTCAAATATGGGACAGACTCTGGAGAGGATTCGGCAATAGTCTCTATAGTGGAGTGGTGGGGGGGTGACATCAGACAGATTAAGACAATGGCTTCAAAATCTTGTTACTTGCTCTAATGAGATACCTTAACTCAACCTCATACAGGGTCTGATGAGAGGTTTTAGCACCCACAGGGACAGCTGCTTACTAATGCATATGGACGAAGTGGTTCTTTCACAAGCAAATAGTACAGCCACTGTTTAAACCCTGGAACATGGTTTATTAATAATATTAATCAGTCACTTGCATTGTCCATTATTTGTTCATTTTTGCCACGTCATCCAATTTTTTATAAAATAAACCTGGCTCCCCCTCAAGTTTTCTGAATACATCAGAAAAAGGGACAAAGTCCTGCTTCAGGTTGTAGTTTCCAGATGTCATTTGCTGAAAGATTTTGAAAGCTTAGTTACATGAAGGAGAAAAGCCCATTTCAAATAAAAAGTCAAGTAGAGATCTAGTTGGCTCAGAGCAACGGAAATTCACTTTTTGGCTCAAAATGCAAGTGACCTCAGAAACAACACTGGCCTTTGAGTGTCTGGGAAGGAGCCACAGATTTTGTTTTATTCGGATTTCTGGTTGATCAGATTCAGACAGAAGGGGAAAGGAAAGCACAGGGAGAGGCAAAGAATGGCTTTTGCAGCGAGGACATGAATTGCTCACCACTCAATGAGAACAGGAAAGAAGTCAAGAAAGGTGAATATTCAAGGCTGCCAATGCATTAAAGTATGTAATTCATAGCACTACTATAAAGTAAGTGCTTGGGTTAGTTTTCAGTTTTGGCATACACAAGTGCAATGGGATGTGTGGCTGCTTAAACCGATATCAAACTTGGTCCAATGTTATTCTTAAGAAGCTGAGGTTCAATCATAGTTAAATACGAAAGCTAAAATTTACTTCTATGCAAAAGGGCCAGAACCCCACTGGATTCAACGCAGTTGTGTTTGCTTATGCCAGCAGCATACCTAATCCATAGTACATCCTAAATGAGCAGCCACACTTGCCTTTTACTGCTTAGGATGGATTGCTACCTCCACATTGCCTCGTCCCAATTAGCTGTGTCCCTACCAGCCCCACCTGCTATTACCTAGGCCAGAATTAAGGGTAGGTAAAGTAGGCAGCTTCCTACCTTAAGAAGACGTCAGGGGTGGCTAAAAAGCAAGTTGATTATTTAACAGCAACAACTGTTTTCTGTAGAGATGGGCAATGCTGTGCAACATGCCATGAACAGGCAGCACTTGTCTTTGGATGAGTCAGCTCATACTCGGCGGTTCTGAAGTTCCTAGATTAGCTACTGATCTTCACTCATATTGTAAATTGTCCTGGCTGAAACTATGGTCTCTTACAAAAAAGGGAAGCCTCTTTCTAGATGTTATGATAAAAGAATAGCAGATGATCCTAAAGATGTGGCATCATTTATGAATTTTAAACCAAAGCTTGGCAGGTCATATGAACAGGTACTGTATACCAAAATGTCAACCAAGGGCTTGGACAGATGTTCAGTTTCGCCGGGAAGAGTCCCTACTCTGTCTGGAGAAATCAGGAGTGTACATGCTTTGTAATTTTTATCCCAAAGTACAAGTGGCCACTTTGGGAAAAAAATAACTCTGGAACAATACAAGTGAAGCGGCTGCCCAGAGAATCCTCTACAAACCCAGCAACCTTTGCTTCCTCTCTCCCCTTCACACAGGGCCAGAGAGAGTATGAGGCAGTCCCAGCCAAGCAGGGAGCAGAGTGCTTTTTGGGCTGGAAACATCCAGTGTTGAAGCACTTAGGGGACATGTTCTGTTCCTGGCTTGTTCCCTGCCTAGATCACACTGCAGCATCTGGGTGCCAGGAAGCATACTCTCTGCCTGGCAGCAGCTGGGCTACAGCACAGCGTGCGGGAGGGGAGGGCAGAAGGCCTCTGTGCATAGAACAGGTGCAGATTCCCCCCCACCCCGACCTTTCCTGCCGACCCCTGCCCACATTTGAGCCAGCCAGTCCTCCCACCCTGAGACCCAGGCTATACCTATGTGCTCTAGGGCCCCATGGCTGCCCAGTGTCTGCACTGCCGTCTCTTTGCTTCTCTAGGAGCGTGTTTACACATGGCAGCAATAAACACTAGTCCATAATGCATCAAAGTATATTGCTCCCAGGCACATCGTTTGTGTGCGTGCCTGGGACCACAGCATATTGAGCTGGGTCAGAGTGCCCCATCTGGCAGGGGGGCCAGGGGGTCAGCCTGCCAGCCTGGGGCTGCTCTGACCTGGCTCGATGGGCTGGTGGGGGCACAAGGGTGCTCCAGTGTGGGGCTAGCTGGCAAGCAGCCCCCCGCACTGTAGCAACCTCATGCCTCTGCCAGCCGTGTCAGCGTCTACATGTACGCTACTGCAGAGTAAATGCTCCACAGCAGGATAGTACTTGTATTTACAAGTGCTACCCTGCTGCAGAGTTTATTAGTTTACTCCAGCCTAATAGTCTCGCACGTGTAAATGCCAAGATGTTTACTGCTAAGCTAATTAGCCTAATCCTCAATAAATGTCTCATGTAGACAGGCCCTGTTTGAACTTCAGTACAGGTCATTCATTGCATGGAAGTTTTTCTCTCAGGAAAACAAACCTGGGAGAGTTGTCCTGGATGATTTGAACACATGTAAGCAGTCTAAAGCAACATCATAGGATGAGTAAAGAAAACTAAGGCCAAATTAATTCTCTGATGGAATACTGTCAAGCTGTTTTCGAAAGTGTTTTTTGATTTGACCCGGCCATATAGAATAGAAACCATTCCCTTGGCTGCAATAGATGAATCCTATTTATCCCACGACAGGACCTTCTTTAAATTTGTGGCACGTCTTGGAAAATATGACCTTCTAATGAAAGGACATTTCCAACAAATTACCTTGAAGGACTTTTATCATTAGTACCCAAGCAAAAATACTCAAAACAACATTAGTCTTGGGAATACAAACAAAGAAATTATTTCTGCCTTCAAGGCTGCAAAGTATTTTCTATTATATTTGACTTGTTTATAAAGACATTAGTTAGCAAGAGCCGGCAACAATGATTGTGAGAATTGCTTCTTCAGAAACAAGCAGCAACTGAGGTGAAAGAAGGCAGCACTAGAAACATCGCTTCATTGGCATTTTGAATATGACAGAGTCTATTGACTCCAGAATGAAAGAAGCTATGCTTTGGCAGTTAAAAGATGTGGAAATCTCACTTTGCAATATGAGAGGTCAAGGTGAAAACAATGGGGAAAATATGAAAAGCAAAGGCAGCAGCATTCAGAAGAGAATTCAGGACTTGAAAAAGCATTCTTTGTCTCATGCAATGCACATCCTTTGCACTTTGTTCTCAATGATCATCGCACTAAAGCTGTGATTTCTTCATAGTTCAAAGGGTTTATCCTTTTTTGTGAGCTCAGTGCTCAGCTCTATCACACCAATATATGAGAAGTCTGTTCCCTAAACCCGCACATAATGATTGGAAAGACAAAGTGGTGCAAGCAGCATATATTAACAACTGTCAGAAGTCTGTGATCCTTTTGTTTTAATTGCCAATGACTCAAAGCCAAAAGAACTTGGGGGGGAACCAAATCTTGAAGTGATGCCGAACTGCTGGCTTTCAAAACCTGCAACAATAAATTCTTGTGCATTGTGGTACTTTGGCATGATATCCTTTATGAAATCAACTTCATAAGTAAAATGCTTCAAGAAGCAAAAGTGCATATTAAACAAACAGCACATCATCTAAAAGCCAGGATATATTCCATTGTAAACTACCAGTCTGATTCACAAGCGTCCCGACAGATGCTAAGGAACTGGTAAGGGAGAGCTGATAAGGGAGAACTCCAAGTCAGATTCCTGCAAGAAACACAATTTAAGGAATGAACCAAAAAACAATGTTTAACTATGAGGCTAGACATAAACTGGCCAGAAAAGAACTATAAAGTCATTTTTTTCCCATTAGGCTTTGCATTCTACCATAGTTGAATAAGACTTTTTCAAACGTGAGAAGAATCATAAACTATTTCACTTTTTTTAATGATGCCTCTGAAACATCATAGTTTTTCCTGCCAAGAATTACGGCAATAATGCATCATGTTAAACAAACCATTAGAAGATGCCAACAGTCTGATGAAGAGACATCTCTGATACAAATCCCCTGAGTCTCCACAACTAACCAAGTTCTCAGCAGGCAACTCTAACCTGAAACATACCCAAAAGGCGCACTAGAATTTCTGTGCAAAAATACATTTTTACCCTTGTTTCCAAATGTATCCATCACACTCAAGAGTCTATTAGCATCAATTTTATGTGTTGCAAGTAGAGAACATGTTTTTTCAAAGCTTAAGTTTGGGAAGACATTTACATCCGATGATGGCACAGTCCTCATTGCTGGGGTCTTGCTTTAATTTCAAAAAAGCCTAACCACAGAGACTACTAATCTCAAAAGGTGCCAAACAATTTCATGTGTATCAAAGCAAAGAAAAGCAACTTTCACTAAAGATGCTGGCTGCTACTGCCAAATCTTCGAGGGAAAAAAAGACTTTAAAGGATTGATTGTGTATTTGATTATCAGGTTCTTCACTTTGTTTCTTACTTACATTATCATCAATAGGCAAGTGTGATGAATCTCTCACTATTTTAATGGGAAGTTAGGATGTTAACAGGGATGGCTGAGAAAAAGTATTGCTGCCTGCTCTAGAAAATAGACTAAAGCTAGAAGAAACTGAATTGTTTTTCTCAACACAAACTAAGAATATTAGAAAGACTCCAAGTTCCAAAAATACCTTTCTTATATATTGCTCTGAGTCTACCGCTCAGAGCATCCTCTTTTGCTCGTAACAATTAAAGGCAAGTCCAAACTAAGAAGCCCACATGAGAATCCAAACCTACAGTTTGAGGCTGTTTCTGGTGCTCATCCACCGCTACTACCAACATTATGTGACAGACCTACTGTCTATGCACTAAATACCCTTCTGTAACTTCCCATTGGTAATCAACTGATTCTGATACCAGATAAAGTACTCAGTACCAAATGCTGTGCAAGCAAGGATCCTGTCCCAAGGAAGCACCTATTTCCTGCACTCAGGATTTGTCCTGAAAAGGTCTCATCCATTTTCTCGTTCATGGTCAAGTTCCTACAACCAGGCCAAACAGGGGAGGAAAAGCTGGCCTTTATTTGTTGTGGCAGGCTTTTTCCAGGGGGCAGTATCAAAGCTGTACCATCACTGCCCCTAGTATTCACCTGCATGCAGGAGGAAGGAGGAATGGAAGGCCATATAAGCTCCTATCTCAGAAGCCCTGTGCTGGGGTATCTGTAGTGTCCTTGTAGCAGTGGGCTAATTCTATTGCCAAGCTTCACAAACATGTGTAGGTGTGCATTGAACTCAAAGGGAAAGACACCAGCGCAGAAGATAAACTAGTCTCAGAGGTTGTTGTTCTGGCCATCCTCTTCTTTTGGGTCTTTGGTTTGTGCCAGCATTAGACTCTCCTGGATTTCATTATGGTGATGTCTCATCCTTGCAAAAAAAGAAGAAAACATTCAAACTTAAGTGACAAAGCCAACATAATGCAACAGTTTATATTCTCTTCACTGCTATTTTGGTGGGTATTTGCTATCATATTCGCAAGCCGGATTACAGCAGGTTTCTCTTCTAGTGAGTTCTGTAGTCTTGCTTATATCTTAGTGTAACCGGCATGGTCACTAGAGACATTAACAGGCTTCCCCATCCCCTTTCAGAGTCACTTCTACAATTTACTCTCCCCTTTGCAAGGGGGTTCTGAAGTCAGCCTCGTTTAACAGGGACTATTAATTACTCCCGAAACAAGGCTCTGCATCAGGAGGATCCTTACAACTTGTGGCTGCTGGGTGAAATTCAGAGAGTTTCTGCTCTACCGTACTTACTTTTCTCTGTTGAAAACAATGAAGTCTCTTTGGAGTATCTCTAGGTGCTTCTGAAGCTGGCAGGCCTTCCAAATTCAGGGGGAGGAGAAGAGAGAGACAGGTGAGGGGACAGTTAAAGTTCACAATTGACACAGGAAACTATTACAAAGTCCACACTCATGAGGCATAAATGTGTTTGTATCTCAATTTACAAGAATGTTAATGAAAATTTAATTATATTTCTGTATAGATATAGATACACACATAGACACCCACACTTCTACAGTGTCTGGCTGTTGCAGGAGATATCAAATCTAAGGTTATAGAACAATTTGCCTTCCTGTAGTGCTCTGAATCATAGGATATGCCCCTGTCAGTCTTAGTGCTAGACAGGACATGCAGCACCAGCATGAAAGCTAACATTACAGTAATTCAAGTGTTATTTCACTTGTCTGAACTCAGTATGAGAAATAACTTGAGCAAAGACTGTTCATGGTAACTGTATGCTGAAGACACCCACAGACCCATACAGAACATACAGAGTCACCTCTTCACCCGTGACTGAAATTCGCTCCATTCACATTAGGGAGGAAAATAATATTAACCAGCACAAGAAATGCACAACTTTGAGCAGGAAGTGAGAAATAAATATTTCAACCAGACCACAGGAGACATTTTAAGTTGGCAAAATACTAAATTCTCGCCTGAAATTTCACCAAGACAGTTGGGCTTCTAAGTATACCTGTAAGAAATTGCCTTTGGAATATATCTTGTCTGAAACAGTCTGTCTCCTCATTCATTAGATGAGAAGAGTTGGCTTGTAGTCACAACACAGAACTGGGAGGCAGGAAGCTAGGGGTTATTGTTAGTATTATTTGATCATAGTGAGCGCATCTACACATGCAATTAATATGACTGAATGTAGTCTGGCTCAGTTTGAGCCAAAGTAAACTAATCGCAACATCACCAACTACGTCTGTTTTTAAGTGCAGTAATTTACTACGCTGACAGATACCACTTGTATCTGATGGGACTATCTGGCAGCGCAGTAAATTAATCTACTGCACTTTAATTGCCATGCACATGTAGACAGTGATGCTTTACTGTGCAGCAAATTAATCTGTTGTGCAGTAAAGTGTCTCATGTAGATGCGCCCAGTGTGTTTCACAGCCTGTAGAGCCTACAGACAGATCCCTACCCTGCTTTGCAGAGTAAAGTGCTTGGAAAGGCAAAGTATTATAAACAAACCCCAAGTTGGATTTCCTCATGCCATGGTCAGGCAGGTCAAACATGCCAAGATCTGGACCAAGCATCTATCATATTTACTGAGTTCATTGAAGTTGGAAACAATTTCAAGGTGAGCAAAGCTTAGGCTAGGATCAGTTTTGCACAATCACCATCTACCAGCAACCATGCATTCACAGACCAAGAACAACAAAGAGCAAATCACACATTTATCAAAACCCTAATCCTGGTCAGACAGATTGGCTCTCAGAGCTCTGAAGTTCAGCTAGTTCATTTATCTCAGAGGTAGTATTCCACTGGGCTGCCAGCAGCCACTTGCACGCCAGTCACCTGCGCATGATGAAATGCAAAGTAACGGATCCCTTCTTTGAACCATTTGTACGAGCCAGGCATTGACAGCAGTTCTTAAAGAGGACTGCTCTAGCACCATTTAGCTGTCACTGTGCAATGCTCCCCAAAGCTGCAAGTCAACACGCTTCACTCTTCTATGACAGGCTCCAGCTTTGCCAACAGCAGCCAGCAGAATTCATAGCCATCCCTATCATGTTTAATGCCACCTGAGTACCCTACTCAACTGTTGCTTCTTTACACATCTGTGTTCCTCAGAGCTACCATTCTCTCACACAAGAGGCAGTGAAGAGACCATTGCAGATGCTAGGCTCTATTACTACCCGCTTAGAAAGCCCTTAATCATGAAGGTTTCCCTCAATGAAGTCTAGTGTCAGTAAACACCTGTCCTACATGCACAATGACAACCAGAGAAGCAGACACAAAAAATAATGCATAACCAATAGCTACAGTTCTAAATACATTACACACATGTGCAGTGCACACATGTGAACCAACAGACTCAAGCATTTCAAGTACTATAAACTGATTTTTTGTAAGGATGCTTCAAGAGCTCAGGAGGGCTTTCTAAACAGGAAGCTCCTTGTCAATCACAAGAGTCTCCCCATCAAAAAATAATAGGATCTGATATGATAAGATCAGATACCACAGACTCCTCCACCTCATCCCCCCTGCAAACCTCCAGGGTGTTACAAAATCAGGTTTATAGTGGTGAACATTTAAGAATGGGATCTTTACCATTAAGGGATACAAAGCAGGTACAGGAGTTGGAGTGAGGAAAGAAAGAGAGGCCTTTCAAAATGAATATGAGGTAAGCCAGTCACATAAGAAAAGGACAGGTAGCAGACAATCCACAAACAAGATAGGGCATGCTAGAAGTGGAAAAAGTGTCAAGTGAAGACCAAAGCAGGATTCAGAATCAAATCTAGAGAGTAGTTTTTAACGATGGGGAAGTCAGATCAACCAGCCTCCTTAGAACATTGTGTTTCTTTTCCTGAATACATTTTCCTTTACACAACAACTTTCACAGGCCCTAATGCTTGCACAAAACCACATCCAGGAGCTGTCCTGGTTCTGCTGACAGGACTCAGTCTGCTGGCAACACCTGCTCTGCGCAGCTGACTTGCAATGGGCAGGGCAGGCTGTTTTTCTGAGCCTGTTGCCATTGGTACAGATGGAACAGAATCAATTTTGGTCCTGAAAGAGCTGTTAACTTAGGCTATGATAAAATATTTAAGATGTTCAAATGCAGCTGACCTTTAAATAACTTAATATAAAAGAGACACCATACTGTCTATTTAATTAGAAGCTTTAGCTTTAACAAAACCCAAGAGCTCTCTGTGCTCTAGAAAGGAAATTAGTGGGGCCAGGATTGTGCCCTAGGACTTTGTTAAGACTCCTTTCAATCACCGCTAGCTAACATGCTTTAAACACAACCTTTTCCTTAGTTTAGATGTGCAGCACATCAGCCATTTATACGCGAGCTTTGGGAGTAGGGGCTAGGGGGGTACTTTAATTAGAGCCGCTCTAATTAAACCACCTGAAGCGTCACGTGTATCAGCATCCTCATGCTGAAAAATGGCAGTGGGGGGTGCTTTAACTAACTTTTGTGCAAAAACCTTGTCTTTCTTGCTCTCACCTGTGAAGAACTGCATTTATTGGTGTCTTTCTCCTTCTTAGCCAGACGTTTCTTTTTTTTATGGAGGGGTTTGGACTCCAGGATCATTTCTTCAAGTTCAAAGGTTGGGTCACAATTCAGTCTCCCTTTCTATAGGGGAAAAAAAGGACACTTGAGCTGAACTCAGCCTACCTCTTACCAATAGGACAGTGCTTTGGAATTGAACTCTGTCATGAGTAAACCAATTACAATGACAGCCAGAGCTCCTGCTGCACCTTTTACATATTTTATCAGCTCCCTCAGTGAGGAGGACATTGCCAAGGTGCATTTCACATTATTCTAAAAATCTTTTTCTCTTTCACTGCCTGTTGTTTATACTTGCCCGTTGGATGCTTCAAAGTGAAATCCAGAGTAGTCCTTTGGTTAATTATGATTTCTTCCCTTGCACACATGCAGGGTCTGTTATGACAAATCATTTGCCAGGCACAAGCTATTATTCTAAAGCAGCTGGTAACCACAAGGTTACATGCTTTATTATTATAGTAGGGATGTTTGTGAGCCTGGGGTGACATGCACCTCTTTTAATTGTAAAATGGGTCATGATCATGATCATGGTTGTTCACTTGAGTTGTTTGCTGCAGGAATGCTCATGAACAGTGGGTACACATGCTAGAGCACTACACCTTGGACAATATTTCACATAAGATCAACAGAACATTTGTCTGGACATCCAAAACGTCATACTTTTCCGTTAAATAGCCCTGATCATATTATACAGGACATTTTGCATTGCCTTTCCCCTTTAGTTTTAAGTGCATTCTTGTTTTAAGTGTGTGTCACATGTTGCCATTCTGATTGGGTACATAGGAGTGAAGGATCATGGGTAATGTGTAGACCGGTGTCCTGGTTGTGAGGGCATTTTAAAGGGTTTTTAAATAAAATTGCCTTACAGTGGGAATGAATCCTGGTAATATCCTCTTCTGTTGAACTGCATCCCAGTTCACATCAGCCAGATATGGAAAGTCTTGGATATCTTTCAGCCGAGAAAAACGTTTCTCAGGATTTGGCTCAAGCAACTGGCAATGAAAATTTAAAGAGAAAGAGACAGCACTTAGCTACAGAGCCAGGGGAAGACGATCTAAATAGATAGTCTGTAGACATGCATTTGTTGCAAATTTTGACACAAAAAAGGCTATAAGACACATACATAATACTAAGATTTGTGAAATTTTATCTGTCTACTTAATATAGCAGATGCCTTAAAATGTACTAGTTATGCCTTTGATAATTAGATGGTGTTCCTTTTATGTACCCTCTTCCCTTTATTCAGTGAATTCCTATGGGAGCTTTCAAATACTCTGATAAAACCGCAGTCACAAAAGGCAAGTGAAAAGTTTTAAAGGACACTCAAGTGTATTTGCTCACAAGGGTTGACCGGAGGCCGTGTGATTTTTCAGCGTGTAGTTTAATAGAATAGAATTTGGGCTAGATTGCAATAGTGACTGCAACCCAGAGCCGAGTACAGCAGATGAAGAGAAACAGAAGTGGGTGGAGTCACGAGCCTTCGCTCTTCAGTATACCGGTCAGCCCGGCTGAGTTCATGGGGATTGTTGTAATCTGCTACTGAACGGTAGCACATCACCATATTCATTCCCAGAGGAAAAGGGAAGTGGGTGAGCAGGATTCAGGAATCACCTTCTGACTTGCAATGCATCTCGGGGCTACTCCTGATTTTCTGAAATGTATGCACTGGTTCTCTTGATGAGGCCATACCTAAATGATCCATTCCAGCCCTTTCACCTCCATTCTTTTCATTCTGCTTCACCTTTTCTCAGTTAAGACTCCATTCTTCAGGGTGGTCCTCATTGGCTTTGATACCTGGATGAACCAACCTAACCTTAACCCTCCTGCTGGGAGGATGGTGCAAGGGTTGTGCAATCTTGCCATTACCCTTGGTGGCTGGCCACCCTCCTAAACTGTTAGGAACAGTCCTCCTTGTCAGAGAAATATACCAGCACCATAACCACAGGACTGGGTTCAGCAGCCTGGTGTCAGAAATTAATGTACATTTGCTTGGGATCCTTTTTTTTCGTATTGTCAAAAGCTGAGTGGTTTTAACCTGTGCTGTCCTAATGCTTATAGCACAGAGACCTCAACCCATTCACTGGTCCTATACATCACACAGGCTAGTGTCTGGCAAACAGACTCTAAATCAGAGCCAAGATAACCTCATCACTAATGACTTCTTCCACTGGGATGCTTACTTGGCTGCAAACAAGGAAGACTTTCCTTTTAGTAATGATCCAGTGAGGTCTTTCTTATTAGCAAGTGGAGCCGAGTATCTAGCTGAATGTCACCATTTGTCCTTGAGTGAGAACAAATCATGTGAAAGGTTTTGTTTTAATAGGTCCTTTTCTCTCGCAAGGAAACCTTGTAAAATCTGTTCCATTTTTCTAACAGTATTTTTTCCTCCAGTCATCCAGTTTTAATAAAATTCCAGCTGGACCAGAATCATATTCATTTCTTTGGACTTTGCACCAGAATTTCCCCCCTAATATTTCAAAGAATAAGTCTGGGAATCATTTCTATAGTTTGTTGCTAGAGAGTTTGTTTGCATTAAATAAATGAAATCAACTTTATACCACAAAAAGACGTATTTTTAAACAGATATTTCAACATAAGATATGAAACCAAGTTAATAAGAAAAGGGATTGTTTAGTGTTGGAGCAAGGGGGTATAATTAGAACTGAAATGTTTCCTGAAATGTGGAGAAAGATACCAAGACAACTTTCCAATTGTGACATTTATTAGACTGTAGCACAGTTTCCCAAGACCAGTGGTGGAATATACACTGGATAGAGCTCTGAGCAACACAGATAGTGAACAATCCCACACAAGTAGGTAAGCGGCAGGCTGGCTAATATTTCTCTTCCTTCAAACTAAGTTACCTAAATCGCTCCATTACCACATATATGAGGAGCTCATAATCCTCAGCATATTTATATTCACAACATTTGTGTGAAGGAGGAAAGTGTTATAATCCATTTTTAGAATGGGGAACTAAGGCGCTCAGGGTGGCAAAAACTGACTTGCCTGAGGTCAGAAAAGGAATCTGTAACAGAGCAGAGAATTAAATTCATCTTCCAGTTCCCAGTATAATATCCTATTCACTGGACCATTCTTCCTTTCTGACTTCAGAGATCTTATGGAACCATAGAAATGGTGCTATTTGATTCCAGTTTTTTTAATCAGGGATTTTTCATCTGAAACATGATAAAATGATGATTGAATTCTGAGTTTTAATTTTGATAGTTCTGTATTGAAGAAACCTCTAGCAGCCTATTCTTAAAGAAAAAAAGAGAAGAAAATCCACAAAAACCACCCTCAAATTTAATAAACAAACTAACACCATTAAATACCTGCTCATTGTTAGTGCTTGCAACCAGGGTGTGAATGGTATTACCCTGAGGTGCAAAGGCAATGTAGTGAGAGTAACAGTGATAGGCAAGTTGAGTGTTAACACCATTCACTCTTTATTTTCCTCATAAAAGCTTGATATCTGTGCCCAAATGTGAGTGGATTAGGTCTGTTTTGAATGACTGAATACTTTAAACACTAATGGAAAAAGTCATTGCAGATATTTGAATCAGGACAAAACTTAACATCCCAGTTGGTCTCATATATAATACATATGGCTGTTAAGCCAGATGCAAAGGGCACATGGACATTTAAATAAGCATGACATTGCATTATTCATTTATGAGGCAGCCTATAGGATTTACAAGCATGTCATGGTTCAGATAAAACTTTCAGCAAAAATAAAAATACATACAACGTAAAGGACACCTGCAACAAATATCCTTATGTTACTGTTTCAAGGTCAAATTCCAGCCCAATGCTAACTATTCCTGTCACCTAAATTTTCCATTTCATTCTAATTAAGCAGTAAATGTCTTACATCTGCTGTGGTGGTTTTTAGTACAGATTTTCTGCCCACTTCCTACAGCACAAGTGAATGTGTTTCAGTGATGGAAAGACATACTATACACTGTACAGAGCCTTTAGGAAAAAAAGGTGTGATAAAAACATAAGGTATTTTGTCAGCCATATCTAGTCAAAAACCAAGGAAAGTTTCTTAAAAGGTTTCAGCATGTGACCCATTATCCACAATCTTTTTTCAATCCCTGCTTTTAGTCTAATGATTTCCATAACAAAATGATGTTTGTGCTTGCTGCAAATCCAGTTTCAATAAAAACCTTGCTTTGGATCACAGTTATGATCATCAAAAATGATGATGATTTTGAAAATTATTTTCCTCAAAATTCAATAAAATTGTTGCAGAAAGTTATCAAACATTTCATGGGAAAAAATGGAACATTTTGACAGAGTCAGTATTTTGGAGAGGTGGGTATTCATTTTGGAAAAAAATAATGGTCCGTTTCATTGTCATTGATACCTATAGCCTATAGGTATGGAACAATGACAATGGAAGTGACCATTTCATTGTTATTGATATTTACAGGTATCAGTAACAATGAAACAGATCATTATTTCAGAGAGTCAATAAAAGTTAAAATGACACTTCCAAAGATTGACACTTCATGTCTCCTTAGAGCAGCCACAACATTAGCAACTGTGTATACCAGTCCATGCTCTTCTACCACTGGGCTTTCAAGTACCTGACCTTGAGGTGACTTCTCCAGCTGTTCTATATTAATGTAGATGCCTTCCCACTAAAACCTGGATTTTCAATATTTTAGATATGGCACCATGAGTCATGAAAAGGTTGTTAGCATTGGATGTCGACAGTAGGCTTGCACGAAGCGTAAAGTATTCGCTTTGGATTCAGAGGGACAGTGATTCGATTCAGTGATTTGAATCACTGTCCCAATTTGATTTAGCCAAATCTGAATCTGAAGATATTTGGTACCAAATCTTATTCAGCCATAGACGATACAGGCAGGCAGTGCCGGTGGGAGCAGCTCAGGGAGCAGCCAGATGAGCCCAGGCTTGAGCTGGCAGGCCAGGGAGAAACTCCTCATCTGGCTGCTCCCTCAGCTGCTCCTGCCGGCACTGCCTAGTACCTGTCTGTACGGTCTACGGCCGAACCTCCAAATCTCTCCAAACCGATTCAGAGGCTTTGGATTCAATTTGGAGAGATTAATGGGCCTCCTGATTTGATTCAGCTTTGGAGAGTTGGCCACCAAATCAAGCCGAATCTCCTCCAAATTGAATCAGATACCAAAGCTTTGCACAGATCCTAGGGGACAGAATCTGCAGTGGTCACATACGGCTCAATTCAAAGGAGACTGATCCCAGTGGGAAGACTCTATTGGCTTCAGTGGATTTTAGTTCAGGCTCCTGGACATGGCATCTACTGAGTTGCCCTCCTCCCAGTTTGCTCTCACCTGTTTTAGTAGGCCCACCATTTCTTTAGACCAAGCAGCAGGATACATGACTGTTGCTGTCTTGAACACATGTGCAATATCCATTGTTGATGTGTTGGAGCGAATATGATATGGTCTCTGAAAACACAAGCAAATCATTATAATTATTTTTAAAAAACCCCAAACCACTATTGGAAATCTTTGCAGGGCAAGAAGTCTCCAAACAGAGTTTCTTTATACATTCTCTCAGCCCCCCGTTGCTGCTCTAGATTGAACCATTGAAAATCTGTCACTGCGGAGACTAACTAGACTGAAGTGAATAGTTACTACAAACTGAATAATGATAATAATGGCAACAACAACAATAGGAAAGATGAGCAGCAAGATGAATAGGAAGGAAAAGCAAAGGTAGAGTTGTTACCAATCTGTTTTCCCCTGGCTCAGCTAATATTTATACCCTAGAAGGCCATTAAAAGGGAATTAATTTAGTAGCAGTGTAAGGGCCAGTATTTATTCCTCATTCTCTGCACACTTTAAATAGCGTTTTTCTGTTAATTTCTTATGTTTGATATGGGACTGTCAGAACAGAAGCTAGTGGGTTTTCTGCCCCCTTTGACTTTCCTTGGAAAAGGTGACAACTCCAGTAAAAA
>NW_017728914.1:22394457-22470154 GCF_001723895.1 Crocodylus porosus
TGATGCATGCAGCCCCATGAATCTTATAATTTAACTTGACAGTAGCCAGTGGAGAGCATGAAAAGGCAAGATTGCTGCAATATTCCATTTCAGCAGATGGTTTGTAATACGGCTGTGCGAAACAGCACCGTTTTGTTTCCTTTCGACTGCCATTTCACCATTTCAAAGGGACAGTGTTTTGTTTCGTCATTTCATTTTGAAACCACCGTTCTGTTTCATTTCATCGAAACAGTTTCAACATTTCACCCGTAGGCTATAATGTGGAATCATGAAAATGGATAAAACTTTGTCATTTCTTGCCTAATTCAGATGAAAATTGCAGGGATGGTATCCCTTTCTGAGGGCATGAAGCCTCCCATGTTTCAAAGAGATAGGTGTAGAGATTTCTGGGAAACTGCACCTCAAACTGTTCGAAACGAAACTCGTGACAGTTGCTGGCAGTGCCAGCCTCCTCTCCTCCGGCACGCAGATCTGGAGGCCCGCACTCCCAGGAGAGCTGCTGGGCTGTGCTGGACTCCTCCCAGGGGTGCAGGATCTGAGCATGGGATGAGAGGAGGCTGCCACTGCCGCCTGCAACCATCACTGGGTGCATCCTGACCCCGGTGCCGAGAAGATTGCTGCCCCAGCGAAACTGAAACAAAACTAAAGGCTTTGAAACAACTTTGCAATGAAATGAGGGCACTCAAAATGTTTTGAAAGTTCTGAAATGTTTTGAGTTGAGAAGCCCAGCTTACCTGGCTTCAGTGCTGGTACCAGGTGGTGGCTTCAGTGCTGGTACCAGGTGGCAGCGGCAGCCTCCTCTCATCCAGCGCACAAATCAGGGGCCCCCACCCCCAGGAGGCCTGCAGGGCTGTGCCAGACTCACTCAGTTGTGCCGGACCAGGTGGCAGCGGCAGCCTCCTGTCATCTGGCGCACAGATCTGGGGGCCCACACCCCCAGGAGGAGTCCAGCACAGCCCCGCAGCCCTCCCAAGGGTGCTGGCCCCTGGATCTGTGCACCAGATGATGACAGGAGGCTGCTGCTGCCACCTGGTACCACCACTGAAGCCACCACCTGGTACCAGCACTGAAGCCACCACCTGGTACCAGCACTGAAGCCACCACCTGGTACCAGCACTGAAGCCAGGTAAGCTGGGCTTCTCAACTCAGAGCATTTCAGAACTTTCAAAACATTTCGAGTGCCCTCATTTCATTTCAAAGCTGTTTCAAAGCCTTTAGTTTTGTTTCAATTTCGCTGTTTTGAGCTCGAAACCCGTTGAAACAGCTTCGAAATGAAACACCCAGCAAAATTTGGCACAGCCCTAGCTTGTAATTCCCAGATTTTTGCAATTTCTCAACACTAAGAGGCTGTTTAAGAAAATATGTGAGCACAGACGCACCACAGTGTATTACGCTGACTACCTGTCAAGAGGTGAAAAGCAAACCTTCCTTTAAATTTATTACACGTCATAGTTACCACTAGCAGTATTTTGCTGTGCCATGATATATGGGTATACTCTAATATTTCCTATATCTAGGCTTGGAAATAACATAGTGAAATCAAAAGCTGTGGAACAGTAAATGACAGTAATAGTAAATAATAGCAATGCAATCTGTTTTATTTTCTAACAATAAAATAGGCATATATACTTTAAGATAGAAGTTAGATTTACAAAAGCAACTGGATGCACAGCTTCAGAAAGGGCACTTAGCCCTTCCAACAATATTTTAATGTGTACCAAGTTGGTCAACCAGAACTTTGCGATTCTTAAGATCACTTGAAAAAACTGGTATCTATATGTGTGGATTAAAATACATTCTCTCTCACAAGGGTTCTGTGAGGAATGAGTAGTTAAAGCATATGCAGGGCATGTCTACACAGGACGCTTAATGCACAATAGCCTAATAACACCATGCTGTAGCGTGCCAGGCAAAAACCGTGCTAATATGCTACTGCACAGTAGTATTAGGCTATTGCGCAGTAAATGTCACTAAAAAACCATGCATTGGTGCTACTGCGCAGTAACTGTAGTTACCTTGCATTTACTTAGTACTCGATTAAGCAAGTACTTAATTAAATGCGCAGTAAGTATTCTGCAATAACAAACATGTAGACATACCTACAGTAACCTAAAAAGTGATATCTACTATAAATCTTATTGGTTTAAAAAAATTACTCTCACAAGTTTTCAGGTAATCTTTTTGCTTGGAAGAATGGTGTTTATTTTAATTCACTTTTGTCCACCCATTTTATAAACCTTTTAAAAGGAGCTATCCAAGAATCAATCCAAGAAGCACTAAATTTTGCAACTGAGTTACTGTCAAAGTATCAGACATGACAGGGCATGAATTGTGTTTTATTAATAATTCACACACAGTAGTTTAGCTATGCTCAACCTACAGGGTCTTATTACAATGGGGAAATGATTTTTAAATCTTTTTCTTTGCATGTTCTGAGCTCAGAGTAAATTATATTACAGTCCCTGGTTTAGGAATTCTTATTCATCAATTAGGCTCAGTTTCCAGTGCCCAGCTATATTAACTGACAGGTCCTCAGACATGCTGAGAACCTGTTGTGCTGAATTACTCTGTGCTGCAATAGTTTCTTTTCAAAATCATATGGATCTGTCATCAAAACCTGGATGGATATTTGATTTCTGCTGTCCGCATTATTATAATAAACTTTTAATTTTAGAATGACACTGAGTTCTTCCATCCCTGTTATAAAGCATGTACACTTTCACCACGGCATTGTTAGAGACGAAGAACATGAATACAGCTGTACTGCACTGACCCGGCCTCTAAGTAGTTCATATGCAGTAACTCCTAATGACCACCAGTCCACAGCAAAGGTGTAGCCGATAGATTTTGTTGAGTTAAACATCTCAGGAGCTGTAAAATACAGAGAAATAGTTTATTTCAGTCTCACACAGAAATTACTGTTTCCAGAAGTCTTTAAAGCTTTCATCCTAGGAATGAAAGACATTGTAATCTAACGACTACTACATCACTCCAACGCTACCATTCCAGTCAAATGCATTTAGTATATATTTAATGTGTTCCTTCCTCCTTGCTTTGTCTTTCTCTTAATTATTCCTGTTTTTTTTTTTTAACAAGATGATAGTAACAAGCTGGCTAAGCTTCCCATCACCCACATACTGCTGAGAGGGATGGAGAATCAGAAGTCCTCCATTCTCTTCTCAGATCTACCACTGATTTGCTGACTGACCCTTGAGAAACCTGCCTCAGTTTCATTCTCTGAACAGGGGACAGTAACATTTAACTGCTGCAAAACAGGGACAGGGGCCTAAGGAAAGTGCTCATGTGCAAAATGTTTTGAGATCATAAAGTATGTAAGGCCCCTGCTACACATTACATATGTTACACAATTAACTGGCTAACCATGCAATAAATTTAAACCAGCCACACCTCCAAAGTAATTATCACACAATAAAAAAAGCCAACCAACTATGAAGCTGGTGCTTGAAAACATGCAAAAACTCTATAGCTAGAACAAAGAGCAGTGGTTTCAAGTTGCAGCAAGGGAAGTTTAGGTTGGATATTGGGAAAAACTTTCTCACTAGGAGGGTGGTGAAGCACTGGAACGTGTTAGCTGGAAAGATGGTGGAATCTCCATCCTTGGAGGTTTTTAGATCCCAGCTTGACAAAGCCCTGGCTGGAAAGATCTAGTCAGTGATAGTCCTGCTTTGAGCAGGGGGTTGGACTAGATGACATCCTGAGGTCCCTTCCAACCCTCATTTTCTATGATTCCATAGCTGGTGTCTATCCAGCTTTAATGAGAATGTGTAGCAGGGCCCACGGCTAATGCTTGTAATTAAACAGGGGTTATTACTTGATACTAATTCCCATCAGTCACTAAAATGCTGCTTTTCAGTATGGACCCAGCAGCTGACAAGGATCATAGCAAGTCAGTGGGACAAATATTTTTATGGACACCAAGGACTGAGCACAGATTAGTATTTGGGTCCTGCCATCTCAGGAGAGCAGTGGTTATAATTAGGATCAGTGTGAAGCCTCCTCCTCTCAGATATGTCAGGCTTTGCTTTTCCTATCTTTTAAATGAGACAATTCATAGCTTCATTACATTGAAAGCTTGGTATGAGACTTAATTCATAACTGTATGTAGAGTCTTGAATGAAAAGCATACTGTAGAAACAGGGATCATTACATAAATGCCCAGTGCATAAAAACTGTTCATTAAAAGTTACCAAGTGGTTGCTGCCTTTCCTAAAAATATGAAGAACATTGAAATGCATTGACTTGAACTAATTTCCTGTATTACATAAGGCTGATCACAAGCTCAAAGGTCCTCCTGAGCTTAGCAGCCCAGAGGATTAGCATTTAGGAGCTAGCACTTTTTAAAGTTATTTGGCAAAGTAATTGTTAGGTTAGGGATGAAAAAATAATTAGCATGGTTAGGGATGGCATTTTCTACAGCCAATGGCACACAAGACAGTGATGTGGCTATAGCGCCATATCAAGTAACCAGGTACCTGCTTGCAGCTGGGTAGATGGGACCCACACCTCTGCAGACACTGTGAACACCCTGTCAACACACCCCATGTTCCCAGAACGGGGGTTGAGAAGTCGCTCTTTTTTAGGTTCTTACACACCCCGCAACTCATACAGTCATAGCTGAGCTCCCCGTAATCTTTAAGATATTTTCCTCAGAATAATTTCTGAAGTGGGCCAGTGATGTTATCCTCCTCACAGGTGGAGAACTGATGAACTAAGCAACTAAATGATTTGCCCCAGGTGACATATGGTGCCTGAGCACAGAACCGAAACCTGGTCTACTGAACCATTTTATCCCTTAGGAAACGTCCCCATTCTCAAAACTAAAGTGGATTTGGGTGGTTTTTTTAAGTGGATTGATTTCCCCCCTTACACCATTTTCCCTTTATCTATATTTAAAACGCCTTTAAGTGTGAGGATACCTAAAAGAAACCCAAGCCTCAGAAAGTAAATCCTGTGTGGCATAAGCACAGATGGGATTCTGGCTGTTTCCTGGAAGCAAGAAGTGACTTGATGTGAGCACTAATGTGATAGCCATCCCTTCGCTGGGGCAGGTTGCCAGGCAAAGACAAGCTGATCTTCAGCTAAGATTGCTGTGAAGATTAAGGAAAAAGGCCAGTGACTTCATGTGGGGTGGTCATGACTGTCATTAATGGACATGACATGGAGATGGCTGTCATTAATGAAGTGGGGTGGGAAGCTGAAGGTGGGACCAGTTATTTCTATAGTTTTCTTTTTAAACTATAGGGTTGAATCAGGTTAAAAAACAAACCAGCTGTGTTACTCTGACAAAAAATAAGATTCCCGATGAAGGCGGATATAATTGTGAAATAGCATCTGTAGGAGAAACCCTGGTTAATCACCAGTTCATGCAGCTTTATAAAACCACACTACTATATATAAAGTCTTGTTCCTTGTGCTGTCCACACTGAAATGCTCTGAACGCTTTCATCCTGCCTGTTACTGTTAGCCAGATTTAAGGTCTTTTGTATAGTTGAACCCATCACTTTTTTCTATCGTTAAATTAGGAACCTCTCAATTTTCTCAACCTCAGTGTTGGGAATCTTCCTCTCTGATCCATTCCCTCTGCGCTCCTGATCTGATTTTTTTCTTGCTTACACAGGTTTTACCTTGCTGTAGCTCCACTGCCTTTGCCAGTGAGAGAGACAACAAGATGGGCTTCTTTTTTTCCTTGTGCATAACTAGTTATTTTAATGATTTGACTATTAAGGGAGCATAACTAACAGTTTTCTGCATTAGTGTCCAGAGAAAAAAGAGGAAACAAAATCAATAGATGGACCATATCCAGCACCGAGAGCAGCAGGCAAGCAAGCTCTGTTTGAAAAGGACTGTGCATTTTTCTCCATACATACAAATGCAGCAATGCGCCCACGTGAGGGCAAAGCAGCTTCGGAGGTAACAGGGGTTGCCCTTGTACTAAGAGCTGGATTACCCTTCCACACTAAGAAAACACATACAATGCTCTCTGTGTCACTGGGGTGAGGCAAAGCATTTCAAAGCCAAAAAGTTAGTCATTTCGGAAACAGCATTCAGAGGAAGCAAGAAAGAGCATTTGTGCTCCAAAGATGGTTCAGCGACACCCCGTATCCCAATCAGTAGCAAGATTTCTTTCTGCCTCTCCTACCATTTAAATACTGAGTCTGGCTTGACTTCACCAAGTCTGGCTTAACCACAGTGTCCTCCCCTCCAGTGAGACCAGGGCTGTTTTCACTGTTACTGTATCAATGTCACACTCATCCAGGGCATGAGGAACACAACTCTGATCCTTCAACTTCAAAAACACAGGGCTCTGCTTGAACCGAAGAAGCTCCTGTGGTTGGGGGGTAGCAGCTCATCCATTCTCTTTTTTGAGTCTTTAACACAACGGGCACCAGCCCATCGGTGGCATTACCTTGTAGGACACATTTACACAACAACTGGATTTTTCTTGAACCAATAAAAGAAGAAATAACGGTTGTCCCTTTCCTTTTTGTTACTATAGCAACCAGCCCTGTTACTTGCTCAGTGGGAACCCAGAGACTTGTACCACCTTTTCCTAACAAGAACATTACACTCAATACACAGAAGTGCAGAAGGTCAGTGCACAAATGTACCATGCACTGAGGAATGGACGCATCCTGCTGGTCCTCATTTCCCTTTTGATCCTTTACAAACTCTCTCCCTTGTGCACCTGATTCCCAGATGACAGGCCAGCTGATTGCTTGATAGGTGGTGACAAGCCCATTGACAGCCAGAAGGCAAAGATGAGGGTCTTCCGTGTGAGATTGAAACCCAGTTCGCATCAATTTACTGCTCTCTTTTATGTACGCAGAGCATGTTTTCACCTGAAATAACATCTATACAGCAGCATGTAGCTAAAGTGGCTTTATTCTTCCCTTTTCATTTCATCCCTGGAGCAGAATGGAGTTCAGGGCAGAGGACGCTGCATTAGTGGTCAAACACACAGCTGGAGCCCGTTCTTTCCTGTAAAGCTCATTGCTAGGAATTCAGTTATTCCTAATTCACGCCAGCATCGAACGATAATATGGACCCTGGGCCCATCTTTTCCCCGGCATTCAGTGTGATCTCTACTTGTAAATCTTCAAGACGAATTCTGATTTCCACTTACAACTGGTCTAAACCCAGAGTAATAAAACGGAGTTCAAAGGAGGCTTAGACCTTCATGGGGGCGTGCAGGTACTCATCCGCAACTCCCAGCAAATACTTGCAGGCTTGGGCCATTACTTTGATTTAACTGAGAAACAGCCCTTAGTGCCCCAGCTAATCCACTTATAACTTGGGGTAATATAGTACAGCATCTGAGTCCTGAAATATTGTAAAGCCTGACTAATCTACATACAATGCTTTGAGAGCCTAAAAAGAATTTAATGATTTTATTTTACAACCAACTGATACAAGAAAACTGAACGAAGACGCACAAAAACTGAACAGACTGTACAAAACTGATGTTAGTACTTGTGCTAGGCTCTTCCTTTGTGTAAAGCATTAGTTTTACTTCTAAACCAGTGAGAAACTATTTCAGTGACATGAGGGGGAAAAATCTTAGAAATCAAGATTTCCTGCTTTTTTTTTCATTCCCATCCACTCATTTAAAACTGCAACACGTTTTTCCTACTTAAAAAGAACAAAAGGAACTCAAACTTTCCGAAAGGATTTTGCTTCAGTCCCTGCACAGTCTTTGGTTCAAGGATGGGTATTAACAAAGAATAGCTACTTATGTAGCCTCGACCTTTCTAAATTCTTACCCATATATGGCTTGGTGCCAGCAATCGTTGTGACCTGCGTTTCTTTAGTCAGCATTGTGGCAATATTGAAATCTGTGATGTGCACGTGTCCTGAAAGAAAAAAAAGTTTGACCGAATAAATGACTCATCTCTTTCCAGGAAAATGTTCACACTTTGAAAAATAATCATCATCCAGAATTAACATGGAAGTAAAAGCAGCAACACCCTTTTTACAGAAAAGGATTTCCTGAAAAATTCCACTTTGGGAAAGGAGCAGAACGTTTTTGACTTGTAGGCTACGGCACGGTCTCATGAGTTCACATGCCTCTCTGCAGGTAAAAAAGGAATTGAATACTTTCTGAGGCAAGAAGCTGTCACTTGGATTTTCCCCACAGGAAAATAAAAATTTCCTATGAAAAACCTTCCACTATCCCAAAATGTATTTGAGCAATGAACAATGACCACCTAGCCTGGTGAAAATCCTGCCCATTTGTGATCTCATGCATTTAATAATTTGCACTCTGTTTCAGGAGAACATTTTTAGATCGACATCAAACATTTTTGTTCAGATGAAAATCATTCTGTTGGAAAATATTCAAGCAGCTCTACTATCTGTCTTGCTTTGCGTTCTAGTGCTGCCGGTAGTTTAAGTCCAGACCTAACCTACGTTCATCAGTGATATGAAGGTGAAGAGGAGAAAAATACTTTTATAGAAAATATGTACATTATCTTAGCATTTCTTTTAGCAAGGAATTCAAAGCACATAAGAAAACAAAATACTATTCTGCTGGTAAAAATATAAGGCTTAACTCTCCAGCCCAAAATGAACAGCACATGTTGCAGACTGGAAAACAAAGCACAGACAGTCTTTTTGTTCTGTGCTTAGCACTGCAGGGCTTTGGGTCCGTGAATGGGGCTCTTAAATGATATACACTTTATACTATCCAGGAATCCAAGCAATGGCTAATTTCCTAAATGGCACCAATTTATTGCCTTTTCAGGAAGACATAATATGGGAGGTCAAGTAGAAGAGGCTTAGGCTAAGACCTTAAAGGAGGAAAATATTACAATTTCCACCTAAACAGCATAAGCGATGCAGAGAAGTTCAGGCTTTCTGGTCTCCTAGCAGTAGTTTTATCTTGATGCATGCCATGAAACACCTCCCCAAAGGAATATAAAGAACGTCAATGGAATATTAGTCAGTTGAACATGCGACATAAAAGACAATGATGGAAAGAGACAGAAAAAGGCATTCAGGAGGTAAGAACATAAGAGAAAAAATGGCTATGCTGGTAATGGACAAAAGCTGGAGGAAATATTGATTCAACAAGAGAGAATTTACATCCAAATGTTCAAATCCAAAGCCCTGCTTTTAAATTTGTATCTTATAGCATAACTGTCATTACTAAGACCATGGTAATAGTGTAATAGATGGCTGAATTATTATATTCTTATTAAATCTCAAGAAATAAGGCTAATTAAAATACTGTTTAAATACCACAATCATCCCATTCAAATGAATCAGGATTTTTCCTGGAAGTATTCATTTAAGAGTGACGGCCCATAGAGAAGGAGAACAAATGCATGGCCATTCCAAATGAGCCCAGTGCCTCTAAAACTTTGCAAGGCAGGGGGTGCACCAGGCTATGTTATTTATAATTGGGGAAAACTGCAAACACCAAGTGGAGCCAATCAATTTAATAGCCAGACTATGGCACTGGATTACCATGTGTTCTGCTATAGGCTACTTGCTGAAACCACTCAAAAATTAAAGCCAGTGCAGAATGTAAAATCAGCTATGCTGAGTTGAAACGAACCCCCTCTGATCCCAAAGGGAAGAAATCCTGGGCCTGCCTTGTACTGGGATGGGAAATCACTTTGGACTATACAAGCCAAGGAGCTGTGGTCAAATTCTGGGTAGGTATTAGCCCATAGAAACCAAATGAGTGGCAAGACTAGTTCATTCAGCCCCATCACTACTGCTGAGAATGCCAGGAAGAAATGGTGACTGAGACAGCCTGCCTTGTAGGCAGAATTTCAACGGGAAGTGTGTTTTAATGTGATATTTTTCCAATGTTTAGTAATCAAAGTAAATATAGCACCTGAACACCCACCAATTTATAGAAGAGTTTTTATCTTGGTACGTATTCATATGGATAGCTCCGACAAATGGGAGAATTGACCCCGTATGACGCATATATTCCTCTTGATAATTTCACCCTTCCACTCTCCCTTTGGCCATTCCAATTGAAAGACAATTTGATTGAAGGTATGTATTCTTTATACATTTCATATGCTCTGTTGCCATGTTATATTAGGGTTGGTCACCGTGGCTTCCAAATAAAGTGATCTGCTACAGCAAATACCACCCACTTAAAGAAGACAACCAAGAGGTGCTGTGTTATCAAGAAAGAACTTAATCCTGTCCTAGCCAGATCTTGTTACAGGGAAGCTGTCTCTACCTATCCTAGTGACCTTCAATTGCCAAGGCCAGAAAGATGACTTTTTTCCCAGGTGTTCAGCACATTCCAGGACAGAACATTTATTCTAGGTGGAAAGTTCCACAATTCTCAGATATGTTCATGTTCAAGCAACAAACAATGTTCTACCTGAGCTAATATCTTCCTCTTTTGTAATATCATGCATTTAATACTACTCCCCAAGTTGTTTCTAGAAAGACATAAGATCTGCCCCAAATATTTTTGCTTAGATGAAATCTTAGCAACAAAATTAGGGAGTTGGACATGATGTGTTTACTAATTCTTGTGAAATCCATTTGTGGGGCAGGGAATGGGAAACATCAGTACACAGTATTTTCATTAGGGCTACACAGAGAGAAAATGGAAATATGTGTCTTCCCAAAAGGTAAAGGTGGCTTCAAACAAGATTGTAGGAACTCAGGACTGGCAGACAGAGAGCACAGGGACCGGTGGGATAGGGAGCTGGATTACCGATGTCTCCTATGGGATTATAAACTAGGCAATTCTTCCTGACCCTCAAAAGTAAGGGCAAGAATGAAACTCTATGTGTTATTGCTAGGCAGAGATGAGTGCAGGGGCTGTCTATAATGAGGCCAGCAACACCTGGCCCAAAGAGAGCTGTATACATAATTTTTTAGTACATTGACAGGTTAAAAATATGATCCTGAGTATACTTGCTCCATAATCTGAACACTGATGAATGGTAATTGTCTGTGTTGATCCGATTCTCATTTCTTAACGTTCTAAGCCTGACAACATTGGCTTTAAGATAGGATCAGTTTCTCCAACTAGAGAGATGCAAAGTTGGTTGAATACATTTTTGGATAACTTGATAACAGTTGGGGCCAGTGGAACCATATAAATACAGCTGTGTAACACCCTTGTGCCCCAAAGGTGGTCTTCTATGGCAGTTTACACAGATCCTTAGAGTCCTCCTGTAGTATACAAGAGAGTGCATAGGCACCTCAGCTGGCTATACTTGGGCAGACCACCTTGCAGACTGGTGTCGATGGCCAACACAAGGCAGTGAAATTCATTCTGTGCCCAATCCTCAAATACATAGAGCCCAATCTTGCAAAGCAGTCAGCACTTAGAGAGTGTCCCCACTTCATGGTGAGTTCATGCATCTCCCTGTAAGGCAATAAGTACTCTCAGCCCCTGTAAACTTCAATGGGGGTTGAGCGTGCTTAGCACTCAGTAGGATTACACTCTCAAGAGCTGCGTGCTTCAGACCAAGGCTCTGGGTATGGACTGTGTTCTGCAGATGCATTACCTCTTTTCTGCTAGATGAAAAAAAAACTTTTATTGTTTCTCCTTTCTTCAGCAAAGATATTAAATCACCAAAACAAGATGGCTTATGAAAGTTGAATCTCATAGTTTACACATCCCTAGGAATTCCCAGCTGTTTTTATTTAATATGTTAAAATAAGGCCACCCTCTTTTGATGAAAAAGAACAAAACCTCCAGTAATTAGCTACTGTTTTGTGGCTGGACAATGACAAAGAGTTTAAGTGCATCTCCACAATGCTAGCTAAAAATTTCTTGCAAAGCCAAAGCACATTTTGCTCATCACAAGTATTTTGTAATATACCTGGCTAAATTCAAGAACAAAAGCAGGGCCTTGATGACATTCAAAGGTCATGTAATAAGTTTATCCCCTATCTAGCCAACTTAAATCACAGTACATAAGAACGTATATAAAATACAGACACACGTATGGACAGAAGAACATAAAAAACAAATCAGAGTTTCACCACAGACTTGAAGAGCAGAATCACTACCACGCCTTAAATGGACAACATTATGCTATCTTACATCACCATAATGACTGATTAGACAGTAAACTCCCATGCAGCAGGGTTTTGTTCACTTCTTTTTGGTTTTCGGGGAGGTCTTGGGGGGGTTGGGATGGAGGGGGTCTGAGTAGAATGGATAGCACTATAACCCCTAAGTAGCAGTATAGCCCCAGAAAATATTAAAACATTATTCCAGAAAATATCTTAGAATAAATGTCCTGGGATCAGAGCTTATTGGTTAACTCATTTGGCGCCATTAGGAGCTGACAGTTTTTAAGTTATTTGGCTAAGTAATTTTCTAGCATTTCTACAACTGTACTTTCTACCGACAGTCTGCCTGGTTTGAAGCTGGAAAGTGTCTATGCTGATTGCTATAAATGCATCTCTGCTAACAGCTTTATTAAGACCAGATTGCTGTTTAGTGATCATTTGGGCTAGGGTCAGAAATTACACATAAACTAGCATGAGTGATCAGAAACAGGTTCAAATCAGCACGACAACAAAAGTTCAGTGCACATAAACTGCTTTCAGTGGCTAAAACCAGTTCAAGATAAATTTGGATGTAGTATCAGACTTAACTGATTTAAATTGGTTTATTGAATTTTGTCCTAAGCCTCCTCCAAATTCAAGTTAACTCACAGTCCCCCAGCATCCCAGGATGCTTTGCACCTTCTCCACAAACCCCCTCCTCGCAGGCTGGGTAAACCAGCCTTGGCTCAAGCTGTCTGCTCCAGCCGAGCAGGGAAGCATGCTCCAGGCACCTGGGCCATTGGAGGAATGTGGTTGCATTTCCAGAATCAAGGGTGAATGTCTGTTCACTTGTTTATCGGTTCAATCTATGAAGTTTCGACTAACCTGAGCAGA
This sequence comes from Crocodylus porosus, assembly GCF_001723895.1. Taxonomy (NCBI): domain Eukaryota; kingdom Metazoa; phylum Chordata; order Crocodylia; family Crocodylidae; genus Crocodylus; species Crocodylus porosus. Next base: position 22,407,358 of record NW_017728914.1, read on the forward strand.
TTGAATCAACTCAGGCTTGGGCTTTTTGACTGTCTGTACGTAGCCTTGGTTGGGGTAATCCTGCCTGAGGCAGTAACTTCTGAATGTTGTGAGGTTTCAAGTCCCTCTTGAGAGAAAAAAAGAAAACTCAAGGAACATTTGTCCCTCTAATCTGCTATCTGTATTGCCAGAAAACATGACTGAGCTGTCAGAGCTCATCTATCAGCCTCCGACTGATTGAGAGACAGTACATGTGTTACCCTTTCTACTTTGATAGCCTTACAAAAACAGGCAGGCCACAGTCCCCCGCACACTCGACTCTCAACAAAAAACCACAGCACCAAATCCTTGGAAAGCACTTGAAGGAAGACGCTGAGTACAGCCAAGACAAATGCATGGTCCTTTTCCCATCCTTTGTCAGCTTTCATTTTCTCTCTAACTCTCATCTCCTCTTTGAAGGAAATTACATTAATAAATATGAATGATAGAGGTTATTGTTATTAGTCTTTCATATTCAAAGCAAGAACCCTTGCTCCTGTGGATGCATCATTTATTTTACATAATGGTATGTAACATTTATTTTACATAATGCACATAATTGTGCACAATTTACACAAATCATAACTTTTCTAGAAACTTTTATCCACTGAAAAATGTGGACTGATCAGGGGAGAAATCAAATCGGAAGCGGGGTTCTGTGAGGCAAAGATGTCCCCTCTGTATCACTTGACATAACAATTCTGTCAAATGATGTCAATAAATTGTCTGCAGGAAAACATGTAACACAACTTGTCAGAAGCTGCATGCAGTTAGGTAAAATAACAATGGTTATGCTAGGAGAACTAGAATAGAGCAGAAAAGACATCACCTGCAGGGAGGCAGGAGTGAGAGGTTACAGTGTGCCCAACATTTTCAAAACAATTCAGAATCTACAAATGAGGGCAGGTCCTCAAAAAAGTGTAGCAAGTTGGGTGCTGAACTCTTTCAAAGAACTTGGCCGGCAGACCTCGTGAAGATCTAGGCCTCAGCTCTTCTGAAAATGACCTTTAAATAAGAGTGGCCGGTGAAAGAATGTAGCTTGCAACTATTAAACCTGTGCCGCATGTTAAAGCAAAGAACTTCACCTTTCAGTCGAATGTAACCACCCCATTATTACATAACAGTCCCTTTGCCCCTCCAATGCTTCTTTCACCCACAACATTTTAAGACAAAAAACCACTTTGATTAATGAAACCTCACAAAACTCCTTTGCTTTAACTATTACCATTATTGTGGAGAATTTGAAGTCAGAGACACCTAAGGTTAAGGACACTTACAATGCCCAGATTTAAATAACAAGTCGAACCAGAACCAGAAACCAGGAGGCTTGACAGCTAGTCCCATGCACTAACCACAACGCTCTCTACCAGTGTCAACTCTGATTGAGAAATAAATGTATTGGGCTGAATTCTACCCTTGGCTTGCATGCACGCTGGTTGAAGCCACGGTCAGTTGTACACGATTCCAAGACCAAGGAACCTCATGAGTACAAGGCAAAGGTTTTAAGAACTTAAACCTAATAATTCTAGCTAGTCTTCACGATTGCTAGCGTAGTTCACATTACAGATAAAACCGAGAGTGATGTAACCAAGAAATATTCTTATCGCCCGCACTAGGATCTACTTGGTTGTATACATATATGAACAGTATCTGTGATGGGACGGGATGAACAATAACTGCCATAAAAAAACAAAAGAAATACATGTAAACAGAGGCCATCACCACTGTCTCAGTTTGTTAGTGTAGTGAACTGAACAAATCTTTTTAAATGATTATCATGACTCCTGTGAAAGTACATTAATTGCATTCTGTCATTCTCAGATGAGCCTGTGGTGTCATTGATCCAAAAGCAACATGCTTGTAATTAAAAATGAAAGCATCTCATGCTTGGAATGATCATTTAAGGATGTCCAAGTACTGCAGGATTTTTTTTTTATGCCCAAATTTTCCAACTCCCTTGAAGTCTAGTTGTTTCAGTGGAAGCAGAATCAGACCTGATTTATTAAACAGGGAGAAATGTCTCCCCTATGCAAATAGCCTGTGCCATTTATGCCCCACTTAAGTCCTTATCTAGAATTATTTTGTGGAGTAACATTGTAGTGCTATTTCCATATAGGCTTGATTGGAAAGATCTGCAAAGAAAAGCACGATAAACAAGGATGACGTGATACTCACAGGCTACCCAGAACTTCCTTGACCTAGTCAATGAGAGATATCGATGACAATTGCTTTGCTTGCTAACATGAACACTAATCTCTTCTGGTACAAGCACATGGGGATGTTTGAGTGAAGTCACAGAAACACATTGCACAGCTGTAAAATTTGGCCAAAGGCTGAACTTGGCTGATTGGATGCCCCAAGCTAGACAGATGGCAAGCAAAGTGTAAGGAAATGCATTTAGGGCCAGAGTCTGAGGCTGGGAACCAAATACCCTTAAGAATCTAGCCCACAGGCTTTATTCAAGAGCCTACAACAATAAAAAAATCAACATGAAAAAAGACAAAGCTTTCTTGGACTGCCTCCGGATAGGTTTTTTCACGAATCTGGCAAAAAAAAATGACATGGAACAGGCATCTGCAGCTCCATCCCAAAGGGAAGCAGACATTGAAAAACAAACATAATCTACCAGCCTAAATATAGCTACAGATGCTGCAAAAATAATTGCTCAGGGGAAAAGAAAAATTTGAACTGTAGGTAAAAAGCTTTCTACACGCATGAATGGAATTACACACCTTAGCTACCGTGAAGGAAGACCCGCAGGGAGAGGAAGAGAGCATAGAAAAGTCACCGCCAGAAGGACACTGAAGTCAAGGGCACATCTGCAGAAAATAACTCTGAAGCCAACAAGTCATCACCTTAAATCAGCTGAAACCTCAGACCGAATTAGAGAGCCTGGTCAAAACACTACTCTCCACTGCAGAGACACTGAGGACAGCTAAACGTTTCTGTAAAGTGGGTAGAAAAAAATCCCAAATTCAAGCACTGTTTGCCTCTGAGAAGTCTTCAGCCCAGGTTAGGCCCTAAGCTTGAGTGCTCAAACCTCCCTTTAAATTAACCATGGAGGATTGAAACCTGAAGTGTGGTAAAGTTCCCTAATTTCATTAAAGGACATGGAAGTCTAGCACCTTGCTCAGACAGAGAAGGAAACCCCAGTGATTGGTCTGCATACAACCGAGAAAAATATAAAAACTGCTTAGACCCTATCATCATCCCAAATGGCACTTAGGGCATATCTATACTTCATGCTTCACTGCAGCACTCCCTAATGCAGTATTGAGGCAATGGAATATCAAAGTATCCCATCACTCTTGCAAGAGAGGATAACAATATTAGCTCATGAGAAATGGACTTCACCACCTGTGTGCAATCTAGCAAGAAAATGGACTAAAGGAATCCTTCTCTTGGCAGTAGTAAGTCACAGACTAAAGGAAATGGATCAAATATCCTGACGATGTCACCAGCAGTCTCAAATTCATGGGAAAAATACCATATTAATTATTCATAGATGCTTAAACCAGAAGAAACCATTAGATTATCTATGGCCAGCGTTACACAGGAGGTCAGGCTAGAATCTCACCTACACACCCCTGTATTGAGCCCCAAATCTTGCATTTGGCTAAAGCACGTCTTTCTCTGAAGGGCAGCCCTCGGAAGACAAGCATAATAAAATCCCTCAGGAGTTTGTGCCAATGCTGAATCATCTTCTTGTTAATTTTTTTTTGCCTTATTTCTACTTTGAGTATATCTTGCTTTAACTTCTAGCCATTTATTCTTGTTATGTCTTTCTCTGCTAGCTCAAAGAGCTTCTCAGTACACAAGGAATTGAATTAAATCTTTCTGCAGATATCAATTCATTTTAATGATATTTAATCTAGTTGGTTAAAAGGTTTCTTCTGAAACATTTCCACAATGAAAAATGGCTTTTTTGTTAAAGCAGAAACAGGAAATGCTCAGTATGGCCATTTTGGAGGAGGTGGGCGGAGCGGCAAAGGGAGGGAATATTTTTGAAGAAAATTCTTAACAACTAACAAAATTACAAATTTTTTTCCACTAAAATTGCTTGGTGCGGGGACTCGAATGGACTGTTATATCCATACTGGTGTGACCCTTCTAAAATGAGCATTAAAACGCAAGAAATAAATTCAATTGCATGAGCTGGTAAAATATTTCTCTCTCCCTAGGCTGAATTAGCTTGTCAGTCTGTCCGTAATGCTCTTGGAGCACTCTGATTGGTTACTAAAACAACCAATCAGAGTGCTCCAAGACCATTATGGCTAGGAGGCGGCAGTGCCACAGTGAAGTGCCACCATGATTGCGGGGACAGAGGGGGGGGCTGCCCCTCCCCCTCCCATCAACCCTGCTCTCTGGAGGCAGCAGAGCGCCGCTGTGATGGTGGGGATGGAGCAGGGGGGAAAGGCCAGCTGGCCTCACCCCCCAGCTCTACTCCTCGGAGCCAGTGGTGGTGCGGGGTGCTGGCAGAGGGGTGAGACAGAGGGGACAGTGGGGCAAGCTTCCCCTTCCCCCCTCCCCTCTGCTCCTGGGAGGTGGCAGTGGCAGCAGTGCAGGGCGGGGGTTAGGGTTAGGGCTAGCAAGTTTCCCACTCTCCCTCCATCTTCCCCTTCCCTTCTCCTCATCATTCTTGATGAGCAATTTACTAGTCTTTGCAATAATGATCTAGGCAATCACTCAACCAAAACCAAATGCGCCTTGAAATGTTACTGTAAGTTAATACATATAAGTAATCTAGAAAATATTGTACTTATGTGGATGTGTGAACTAAGCCACATTCTTCTTGGGAACAAGTTCTGCTCAGTACAATAAAAGGCACCAAGCAACTCTGGAGCCAGGCACAGCTTCCTGAGGAATTTAAGCCATTCCTAGAATCCGCAGGTTGGACACTATGACCGTTTGTGCCACCTGAGGAACTGGGGCAGGTGAGGACGGAAAGGGAGAGGAGAAAATCTGGCTTGCTGTATTATTTACATCCTTGGCAGAGAAGGAAGTCTACTGAGTAAGACAAGGGGAGATGTGCATTTTGCAAAGGAAGCCAAGAAAAGCTTTCCTGACAGTTCTTAAATAAATAATTACCCAGCACTTTGAAATTAGAGGTCATATGCAAAACAGGTATAGTGTGGGCTCAGGTGGTGCCAGGCAAACCTAGTTACAAATGAGAACAATAGCAATTCTCTAGGAGTTTCAGCCTCTGTACAAAAAATGATCAAACCGTCTAAAGTGATAATGACTTTCATATATCCCATGATATCTGCGACAGCTTTTTTTCAATACAAGCAGCTTACTGCAATTGCTAATAAAGAGTTCTCACAAATGAGCCAGTTACATGGATTTGCAGCAGGTAATAAAGAGCATAAAGTACTTTTTTGACGTCTTAAAAGCTAATAAATACCAGATAAGCCTTTGTTGGGAGTTTTGTCAGAGTTAAAAAAAAAACTGCAGAGAGTAATGCAGGAATTCAGTTTGAGCCATGGCTGAGACAGAATCAAGTAACAACTCTAGTGATATCTGTATTACGCACATGCACACAATTAGATTAAAAGACATTAAGGCTGCTAAGTTTAGCACTTAAAAGTGAGAGGAAAGGGCAGAAATAAGATTTCCTGGTCAAAATTCATTCTGCTTGCTTGTATGCATTATCATGCAACTTTTCTGACATGATGCGGCATGAAAAAATTCAGCCCAAATGATTAGTCTAAGTTGTAAACAACTGAAAAGAAGATCTCATAATAGAAAGCATCAGACAACATTAACTGCAGTCAGCAAAACCTGTGTATAATAATGACTTCCAGAGTAGTCACTGAATTACAGTCACTGGTGGCGTTTAACGAAAGACTACGTAAAATGGGACACTGATGCAGAAGACAGTCTGGTGTCAGTGCAACACTACAGGACTTGCACTGTGTTGGGCAGGATGGTGCTACATAAAAAGCAGCTGAAGACAAGCAAAATTCAAAAGACAATTCCACTCTCCTATATCATTACAATCTGTGCTGCCCTGTCTACAATAGATGGGACAGCACAAAAGACAATACAATTAAGACCACTCCTAGTTTAGTCATGTACCTTGTGCTCCCAGGTTCACAAACGTTACCAAATTACCACAAAACCATTGGTACTTACCATGTTCATCCAGTAAAATGTTGTCAGGTTTGATGTCCCTAGAAAAAGACAAAGAGAGGAGAAAGGGATGTCAACAAAGACCGGTGATAAGCGGCAGAACTGCGGAAGCAAGACTTTTGTTATATTCGATGCAAGTACAAACAAGCTCCTCAAGGCATTCTGCCTTGGAGACCTTCTGAGCATGGTCCTTCCATAATACTTCCTCTGGGATGTGTAATTTGGCTATAAATAAATGACGATAAACAAGGGAAGGAAAGATTATGATAACAGAGATATGACTCTTGGCTTTGGTTTGCCATGCCCTGAGCAAGTTAATACAACCAGGGTGCTGGAGGTTTAGATCAACTGTCTATCACTGTCTGCACCAGTACTGTTCTTGGTGGACACTCAACTGTTTTGACAGGATTTGGCCCCTGGCTGCCAATGCCCCTAAATTTCTATTTTTTGGAAAGTGACTAATGAACAAGGATCCTGGTTTCCTCTTTTTAAAAATTCAAAATTCTCTCATTAAAAAACACCTCCAATCCGTGTTTTTCTGTGATTAAAATGAAACGTTACTATATATGTGGGTATCAATTGAGCATAATGTTTTATTAATATATTTACCATTTGAAAGCAATTTGGAAAGCTACCAGTGCCTCAATCCTTACAGTAAAATAAATTCTAAATACGTATATATTTTTATGTTTGATTTTGGGGTTTTTTATCATAGAAAACCAGACCTCTCCCCACCCCCTTCACTCCCCAGGACACAGATCCAGCTGCAGGTGGTACTCCCCTCCCCCCCGCCTTTGTGGTGCTGAGCAGCCAGTGCCAGTGCCCCTCCCTCCCAAGCCACAGCCCCCCTGGCCCTGCCAGTGCCCCTCACTCCTGCCCCCAGGCCCCCATCCCTGCTGATGCCCCTTACTCTCAACCCACAGCCCCCATCCCCACTGGAGCCCCTCGCTCCTGACCCACAGCCCCTCACCCCACCAGCCAGAGCCCTGCTAATCACGGCTCCCAGCTCACAGGTGCAGACCCCACCTCTGACCTCAATTGGCAATGACCCTGAACTCTGTCATCTAGGTGCCACAATCAGTGCCTCAGCCCTCTAATTGCTTGGACACATCAAGGCATCCCAGGACCAGGTAGCTGTGGGAGCTCCTTAAACTCTTCATGGACCATGTAACCAATGAAGCAAGGAAACACAGGATGAGAAAGGAAATTTCATAACTGAACACAAACACCTTTCTCTTAAAAAAAGAAGTTAGAAAAATATCAATGGAAAATAGCAAACTCCTGAACTCCTTAAAGAAAGCAGAGTCCTCCCTGTCCCTACTTCAGTATAGAGAAGTATCCCCTTTTCTCTCTGGACAGGTGGACAAACAGCTCAACTGAAGTATTAGAGGTGTAAGGGAAACTTACAGTCCTATAGTAACTCCTAGACAGGTTTCTGTTAAAAGTCAATGGCCCAGCCGTAATAACCCCACTGTTTCAACAGAGGACAGCTGCTCAGTGCCTATAGCCCTTGATGTTCTGTAGAGTAACTTCCCCAGTCTATGTTAAGTGTGTAATTCACAAAGATGACTTCCATTAAAAATAACACTCATAAGATGAAACAAAATCATACTTGCATATATACATGCTCAAAGCGTTGTATTAGGAACCATCCCCTAAGCACAGAAGAGAATCATGCTTGGGAATGAAGCAGAAAACTCACCACAGCTTTCAGCTATTATCCCTAATGCATCATCAAAGTCCTCATGCCCAGCATCAAAGAACCCATCTCAGACCATGCTTAGCCCAATGAAGGTGCTTTTATGCTGTTGGATAAAAAGCCTCCATCATGTAAAGTGCAAGGTTAGGAATGCTCTAAAGACAAAAAAGGGTTGTTTATATCTAACTATATTGATTGGCATAAAGAAGCCTTCCTCTGGATCAGTAAAGCCAAACACTAATCATATAAAACTCCAGTCAAACCATTCCAAACTGTCAGAGAATTTGTGTCTGAACTCAGTGTTATGGGACAAAATCTAAGAAAAAGATACATCTATCATAACAGTGGAAGGACATGTCATCTGGAATCAATTATACATGGCATCCCTCTTCACTGGTAAAATCTGCCCCTTAATGAGCAACTTAAGTCTCTTTAGTCCTGAACTAAATTGTTCCTTTACAAAGGGGAATTTTCCCCATATGGAAAAGAACACGCTTAACCAGGAAGCCTGATTACTGACTCTTATTATACAGTAAATACAATCAACAGACTTTCTACTTTTACCAACAACAGACAGAACAACAGAGGTGGCAGTGGCTGGCAAAGAAAGGATACAGAGGCAATGAAGCAGTCCATACAGTTTACAAAGTTTGAGGGTGGACCATGTTATCTTCATGATGCTAGCTGAATTACTGCTCTACCTATAAAAGTAGTTGGAATTGTTTCAGAGATTGAACTTTCCAGCTGTGTTACAGCTTCTTTTATAGCTCAGGAGTTTGGCTGTTTGTAAATTCCTTTATCAAGAGAAATAGCCAAAAGGGAACTTCCAGCCAAGTGGCATAAGCTTTCCAGCTGCAGGGAAACTGCTGGTAACTCTGTGGTACTATCTAAAATGGTGTCTATGAAGACTGTATACGAAAGGATATGAATAGGCTTTACGAAGTGCTCGTCACTCTTAAATTCCAATGTACATTTCTTAAAGTAGTGGTTTTATGTTTCTGTTTTCACATGTTATGAAGTCAATGAAATTCCGGTTCCTACAAAGTTCACACAAGCAATAAAATTACCATATCTGCAATGATGTTGAGCCTTTAGCCCCAAAACACTTTTCTTAATGCAGTGAACGTATACTCGTGAAATACACAGAGATCGCTTTTTCTGCCGATGCAATGAAGCCCTTTTTGGGATATAACTCTGGTGCTATTTAAGAATGCATAGAAAGATCCAGCTGAATCTGCAGAGGAAATCTAGGAAGGCACAAGGTAATTACCCATACTTAAGTTAGATTAAGGACTTTGTGATAAATAACCACAGCATCTTGAAAAGATCTTGAGAAATGGATGGCAATATTGGGTGAAATTCTCTGATGTCAACAAAACAAAACAGGTTAATCACAGAGTCAACACAGTTTTGACACCTGCTTTCCTGCCGCGTGTCTCAACCTTGTCCTCAGCGGATTGCCTACAGGAATGTGGCCAGACAAGTCCATAAACACACTGCTAAGACTACTGTGGTAGTTTCTATCATGCGAAAACCCGTTTTTGCAGAACGCCTCCCAGTTGAACACTAAATTTGCACATAAACTATGTTCAGTTCTTGATTGAGATATGTTGAGACACCTTGCGTGGATTAGCTGATTCCAAAGAACGTCAATTTTGTAATAAATAAAGCATGGTTTCATGTTTTAGGGGGAATGCTGCACTCAATCACCATTTAAGTAGTTTGCCATTTGTATTTTCAGTCTTTCATTTATGTATTCTGCACCAGCTGTAACATAGGTACCTGGATGTTTATCTATCTTTTTTTTGGAAAGGGAAAAAGACAGTATAAATCTGCAAGCCATTCCAACCAGTTTCCTACCCTCTTACAACTATGGGTTGCTTGGAAAGAAAAGATCTCTCCATGTTCATGTTAGTTACCAACTTTGGATATATTACTGAATACATTTCACTTGTGGAAACAACACAAAATCTGAGATCTAGTAGAGATGCTAACTAGAGAAATACAACTTGAAAAAGGAAACATAAAACTGTGGAAAGAAAAAATTACAAAACAATCTGAGCAGAAGTCACAGAAATCCTTGACCCACCATAGGGAATCTAATGGAAGCCAAAATTTTGACAGAACAAAACTACTGAAGGTCACTTCTGTACAGTCGGTGCAGAAATATGATCTTTCATTTGCCATTGAAAAAAACACAGGCTGCTGTCACACGTAGATTTGCTTTCTTTAGAAAAAAAAAGCACAGAAGCGCCCCAGTAGAAGTGATTTTTATACATGATCTACTTCACCTTGTTTTAAAGCACAAATGCATTGCCTACAATGCATGCACTGAAATATGAGGAAGTAGCTATGTAACCAGTGAGGAAAGGGAACACTTCCCACTCTGGCAGAAAACATACATTTGATATGGTTTCTGTATGCACTTGAGTGACTTAACAAGATATTACCTGGCTTTAATAGGCTAATTACATCACTTCCCAGCACCTGCTACAAAACTGAGATGTGCACCTTGCAATTTAATACAGCATATGGAAATTGTGAAAAACACCAAGCAGGCACAGCAAAACTAACCCTTTCACTGCTTAGTGCCTTCCACCAGGCTCCTGCCTCCAAAGAGAACAGTTTACACATGTAAGATTTAGCCCTTTTAAACATGCAATCTCTCCATATAAAAATAGAATTCACAGAGTCATTTGAGTCTGGAAAAAGAAAATGTGCATCATCATAATATAATTGTTTGCCCTTATATGGCATCTTTTCATCTAAGCAATTCAGAATGATTCACAAACCCCAATTCACTTAGTCCTGAAATACCCATGAGGATCAGGCCAGAGACATACAAATGTTCCTTCATCAGCTACTGGAATTCTACTTCTGAGCAGTGGCGGCAAGTGGGTATTTTCTTTTAAACAGAGCACAGTGATGCTATATCACAGATTAAATCAAATACTCATATTGTCAAAATAGACATTAATTGCAAATGAAAGACGTTGACCCCATTTCTCTAATTCTTTTGATAAGACAAAATCCTCTAAAAAGTGAAAAAGGGGTTCATTTTTAATGCTTTGAGACAAAACACTTTCCAAATCGGAACTTTTTCATGAAACTGGGTTGCCATTTGTCAATCTATTCTGTTGCAGCCAGTTCTGCTCTTACTCCCTGTGACATGGCATCCAACCTAGGGTGTGACACCAGTGTTGTTACAGAGATCTGAATAGGTCCCTCATATCTTATGTACCCTAGCACATGAATGTTCGCCAATAATTTCCCTTTTCCTTACAAGTAAGGGCACCAATAATTCCAGCCATCAGTCTTCATCTTTGCTGCCTCTGCAAAACTTCATACAAAATAAACAATTGCCTGCTTGTCTCCTGAGGTTTCCAATTACAGATGTCATACTTCTCAGCTAAGTCATTTTATCAATTTAATGTCCTCCCCTCTGGGTACAGTGTTAACTCCAGGTGGCTAAAGATGTTTTACCCTCTTAGGGATACCTCAAAAAAGACCCGACTACAGCGTGTACTGTACGTTGCACCCCTAAAAACTAGCTTCTGCTTTTGTGACTGTTTCTGGAAGGCTGAGGCTCTTTTCCTCTGGGCTTGGATATTTCGTCTTTGTTTTATGGGCTGAAAGAGCAGAAGCCATACAAACTGTTGGCTCAGCAGCACAACCACTTGCCTGGCCAGACATTCCTAACCCTCTAATTAGCGATGGTATAATAATGCCAGCCAACTTAGCTTTAGCTGTGAGCTTAGAAGATGGACGGGGAAGAGTTGGATTGTGGGAATTTTTCCCCAGTTTAGGGGCGCATGTTTTGCTTAACCTTGAACACTAGACAGATGAGGACACATATTTGTCCAGAGCTTGATATATATTTGAAGACTCATCTTGGGCTGACCTATGCCGCTGCTCCTTTAAAAAGGAGCAGAGAGTAACCAAGATGGGTGTCCATGCCCACATATCAATCTATCACAACCCAAACCCTCTGATATGTAAAGGACCCACATTTGTTCTGGAAGAGAATAAACATAAAAGTCCATCTCCTGTTGTCATGTTCTTGCTTTTAGGCTACATTTTGACCTGACATAAGCGAGTTGCATTCTCATCATTGCATTTGCAGGAAAAACACCCCGCCACACAAATCAAATAACTACTGGCAAGTTGCCATGGAATTATAATAGAGCCTACTTTGTGCAAATGTTTTCTTTCTTTAACAACTCATGCTTTAGGGATTAAATCTCAGTATTGCCAAACAGCATTGAACAGTCAGACAGACTGTTGAGTTATGCTCCGAAGTATATTTGGAAAAGAAAAAAAAATATGTAGGTGAGGAAAGCTGCAGTTTAATTTTATCTGTTTTCTATTCCAGAGAAAATCCTCCTACTAGAGATCAGAGAGTGACTAGCAAACAAATGGCTCCCAATATGCTATCTTCTCCTAATTAGTAACGCACTGCATGTATATGTGCAGTGGTCCACCTTCTCCTGCTGAATTGTGGGTTTTCCTCATTCCAGAATAACAGAATAATGTCATTCTGGATCAGTTTTGCTATTTGCTTCCATTGCCTACAGAAGGCAGATTGAATCCTCAGGGTAACTGTTGGCATAGATTAACCCAGGGTTGTCCAAATACTGGACTGCTGGGGCAGTGGACCCTTGTGCTACATGCATCACAGACTTCATGGGCTCCCACAGGCCCCCATGCCCTGCACCCAGGGACAGGGGCAGGAAGCAGAAGCTGAAGGAGGAAGGGGGAGCCCAGAGACCCCAGAAGCAGCAGGAGTGGTGGGAGAGGTAGAGGTTGGACAGAAGCCCACGGGCTGGGTGTTAACCTCTTGCAAGCTGTCAGTTGGACAGCCATGGACTAACCAATCATGAAATGCCCACAGGAGGACTCATGAATGGTCACCAAATTTGAAATCAGGAAGGAATATTTCTCCTTCTATAACTATATTTAATATTTATATTTTATATTTAATATTTTTGCCTTCTATAACTTGTGACATGATCCTTATCCTAGAGTCTTTTAAGCAGATATTAATCCATTTCCATGTCATTGCAATGGAAAAGTATTGGCAGTGTTCTTGTCTTCCCTGCTTTTACCTATGACATGTTATAGGATGTTCTGGATGTTCCTTGTAGCTGCAAATAACAAATTGAAGTGACACATTTGGGGACCCCTTGAGTTAACAACTGCCAGCAAACATAGAGGACAGACTCAATGTTATTGGAGGCCCTCTCCAGTCCTAGGCTCCTAGGAACATGGAACTGGCATGGGAAGCTGGTGGGATGGTGCAGAACTGAAGCAAGGATTCTTTGATCCCTTATTCGACAATGGGGACACATAAGTGAGTAAAAGGCTGGTTTTTGCTTTCTCTCATAATACAACTCAGGAATGAATGGAGTGCTCTAAAATTCTCCAAGGCCAAGGTTTCAATTCTACAAGGTTTCATTCTCCCTTAAAACCCACCTACGCTCAGAAGTCAGCATAACTCATAAAAATGGATTAAGTCGAGTAGCAGCAGTTTGCTGTATATTACCCAAATCATAATAGCCTTACAGTTGTTCTTTCTTTTCTATTGGATAAACCCATACCTCTTATCATATATTTAAATGGAAAATTCTTCAGAACAGCCTATTTTTATATATTTTCCGGAGCACTTGATCGGAGTCTCTAAGTGGTACTGGAAATGTTAAGAGTAAACAACTTCACTTTGAGGATCAGGCTTTCTCTACTGTTTGCCTGTGACCAGGGCTAGCCCAGCTATTCAAGCTAAGTGTTTGCATGAAGCCTTGCCCCTTAGTTCCTAGGATAAAGAAACCTTAGCCTCTTATTTCACAATGTTTAATTCATCCTCATTCATTATTTGGTGGTTTTGTGACCAGGTGCAGAGCAGGGAAAGCTAATCCAATACCCTCATTACCACGCTGCAGTTTTGTTTCCCAGAACATAGTGGTGCTTGTGGTTAGGTTTGAAAGGGGCAGTCGGGTTTTCCTGGTTGAAGTGAAGTGATCTACTCATCACAAAGCAGACATCATGCAAGAAACAAAACATGAAAGGTAAGACTCCTGAGAAGCCAGGAGCTAGAACATGGCAGTGCCAGTCTTAGATAAAAAGAGCGGAACTTCTCTTGGTAGAGGGAGAAAATGCCATTCTGGGAGTACTGAAAGTCAGCCCTTTTTGTGTTGTTTGTGATATTTCAAAAACATCAGACATTGGAGTCTGACTCAAAAATGTTTCAAGCATGTTTAGTCCCATTCTAGGATATTCCTGTCCCTTTTATTGATACTACATCACCTTACTTCCATTAAAACAGTGGAGTGGGCATCTGCATATGTAGACATGGAGTATTAAATCACACTGGGCACATCTACATGTGCAAATAATCCAGGTCCAGTTTACTCTCAAGTAGAGTAAACTCTCCTGGGCATGCATCTACACGTGTAGGGACATGGAAGCAGATTTGCTGCTCCTAGCAGCAGACTGCTTCGACTCCCCGAGGCCCAGCAATGGGCCCCTGCAGCAGCAAGGTGGGGGGACCCTAAGCTCCCCTGGTGCTAGCTCAGGGGCCAGGAGACAGCTGTCATCTGGCGGGAGCTGAGACATTGCTTCCTGCGCCTGGGACCTGCCTGCTGTTGGGACAGGCTCTACCACTGGAGCCCTGGTGGGGACAATGTCCCCCTGATCCAGCAGCATGGAGTTCCCAGTCCCTGCTCCACAATCATAGGGCCCAGGCTGGGAGACCCTTCTCTCCCAGTGCCAGCTCTGCGGTCACGGGGCCGGCACTGGGAGAGAAGGATCTCTCAGTCCAGGCCCCATGACCGCAGGGCTGAAGCTGGGAGATAAGGAACTTCCAGCCTCAGCCCCATAATCGCAGAGTGGGAGCTGAGAGCTTCCTGCTGCCAGGGTAGGGGGACGCTGTCCCTGCCTGGGCTCTGGTGGTAGAGCCTGCCCCAGCAGCAAGCAGCTCCTGGGGGCAGGAGCATAGTAAGTAATCTCAAGTAAATTTGCTACCTGTATTTGCATTAACTTGCAATTAGAGCTAATTACTGTGCAGTAAGCATTTGCATATGTAGACATGGATGCATACTGGGTAGTTATTAGCCCTACTGCACAGTAAAACATCTTGTGTAAATGCACCCACTGCATTTTAAATTTTCATACTATCACATCCCTTGCTAGGCTGATTTTATAAATAAAAGTCATTTTCATGCCAAATTTTAATTCTTTCCTTCTTTCTTCCTTATTAACAGACCCCAATTCAAAGGGGCTCAGGTACATTACACTTGTAATCAAGCAGTAAGAAGCAAGAAAAAGGAGCAACAGCTTGACAAAATAATCAAATCCTACAGTCAAAACTTGAATTTGTGCTCATAATAATACTATGCACCATGGACCCATGTACTACCACTGCCAACCAAATGAATGGTTTGGCAGCTGATACTCATTTGAAACAGTAAGCAAGTAATGGGACTTTGCTATGTGGAATAAGTGATCGAGTCATAAAAGAAGATCACACTGAGGAACAAGAGAAGAGCCTACGTATCCCTAGGGATCATTTTACAGCTAAAGGATTTCAGCATCCCTGCTGTTTACCATTGGTGACATGAGCTAATTTGTATGGTCAAGCAAATTAAGAGGCTTCAAAGAAGACATTTAATTAAGCTATCACTAGGATGTTCTGTTCCTCTATTAAAGGGAAATGGAGAATTCCAATTTAAAAAACTCAGAACACCACAGGGTTGGCATTAGTGATCCACTAGATGTAGCTCTTCCCTTTCAAGCAGTACTGAAACAAGGTCTTACCAAGAGGTTTGGCCACTGTAGGTTTTAGATAAACTATTAGGAGCAAAACTCTGATCAACTGCAGTCGTTAAGGAAACCCTGACACTCACAGTAAGTGGTTTTCTTAATTCTAAAGTGCACCGGATCCAAATTCCTGGAGGCCGAAGAAAGCGAACCATGCCCTGCTTGGGGATCCTTTCTGTGATGTCAAAGGCGACTTGTTTACCAAAGTTCTCTGCTAACTTTAATTTGTGAGTCTTTACTTAACTTGATTTAACTTGATTTTTTCTATTTAAGCATTATGCTCTGCACCTCCCCAACTCACTGTAGTATCTAAGCAACACATACACTCCCAAAGCAACTAGACTTGAACATGGTACTTTTTACTTCCTGACTTCAAACTGTTGCATATAATCACAGTAAAGTTTTTGGGTTGCTGTGCTTTTCCCCACTTATAGCTGCATTGCAATATAGAATGACTTCAATATACACTGTGCCTAGTGTATAATATCAGCATGTGACATTATTAATAATCACTGAGGAGTAGAGGAAATATATTATGAGAGAAAAATGGAGTAGCATTGCGTGAAGCTTCACTGAGCTTGCCCACTAAGATCAGCAGGGAATACAGGCCACGTTGTGCAAATGAAGCATATTAACCAATTCCTATTATTTCAATTGACATAATCAGGTTTACATAGAAAACAAAAGTTTCAGAAGCCTCCCCAGCATCAAATTTACTGCATTTTTTATAACTCATGTAACTAAATTGCATCATTTTCCCCATGCATTGCAATATAACTGCATGAGTTACATCTTTGGAACTTGATATTATTAGTTCTTTGAATAAGAAAGACCATACATCTGTCATGATGCAATTATGATGGAAGGTGACCTATCACTGCTCTTTACAGTATAGACTCTCTCTCACATGTTAGTAATTCAACTGAGAACAAAAGAAAAAGAAATCAGACATCAAAAAACACATGCATTCTTCTCTGGTAACACAATAATTAGTTTCCATTAAATTCTTCTTCTCAGAGATGGTTGCAATCAATAGTACATCAGGCAGGAATTGTATCCAAGAGCTGATTGTAATTAATTCTGTTATTCTTGTGAGTATTTTAAAAACAACTGATCGCTTTCTCCAAATTTTGTAAGTTCCTTTTATCTATTCTATGGGAAAGAAAGATCAGAAGACCTGGAAAGTCAAGGTTCTTTTTAAGACCATGTGTTAGCACGTCTTTTTTTCCCCTTTGGAGAAAACTAATAACAAATAGATACTATACTGAGAATCTTGAAGGTTTTTTCTTCAGCTTTATACGGCTGCCATGCATACAACTTGAGTTCCCATTCATGTTAATGGCACTGCCATACAGAAGAAATGCCTCTCTCACAATGCTCAGCATTTATTTATTAGCATTTATTTCCATTCTTCTTCTTTCCATTTGTGACAGACAAAAGAACTATGCCTCTAAATACAACAACAGAATACTTGATAGCAATGCTTTCTCTTCACTGGATTAATAAGTCATAATGAACTGCTGCTAATGAAACCTAACAGTTACGGCTTTTTGCAGAAAAGAAAAACAATCTTTCCAAGTAAATGCAATAATATGCTTTCTACTTTAGAAATATTTAAAACCCCTGAGATTCCCCAGGAAAGATTTCAGGCTGATACAACTGTATGTGGGAAACTTTTCCCACTCCTTAACTGCTTCTCCTTTCACATGATGGGGGACAAGGTAAATCACTAGTAAATCCACTTTCATTAGTTGAGAAACAAGAGCCATCTTCAAACACTTACACAGACTAAAGGATTCTCTATTTTCTCCAGCTTTACCTCTACTTTTCTTATGCGTCACATGGTAGAAACTCTGCGTCCAGGTAAGGAAACCTAGACAGGAGTTTCTTAATAACCTACCCATGCTGCTCAAGTATCCTGAAGACTTCACTGTTCATTGATATGAGACAGTCCAGAGGCTGCATATTCCACGACAGCTGGGGTGGACTGATATTGATGCACCTCTTTTACTTCCTGTTTCAATGTTTATTCAAAAGTATTCCCCAGCCCAAGAACCTGGAAAATCCTGAGTGAGACGTGAACACGCAAAGCCAAACCAATTTAAAAACGGTGAAAATGGCAGCTGAGATACTGATACGGTCTGGTGGCTGGACTGTGAAATCTCTAGTCAGGAGATGCAGTTCTACCAGTGACTTGTGTGAGGCTTAAGGCAAGTAGTTTACTCGCTGTTCTTCAATTTCTCCATCTTTAAAAGGGGGGAACACACATAGTTACCTTAGGAAATCACCCATACAAGTGATGGATACTGTTACCTGAACATATCTTACCTATTCTCCAACAGTGATTTCTTCATCAATGTATCTGTTTTCAAATTCAAACAAGGTTTTTAATTGTAAAATAAAACCAAGCTCTATTCTTTCTGCTTCCTACATCATTTGCCATCAAGATGTATGTACTGGAATGTAGCAACTAGGTTTGGGGCCATGATGCATGAGGAAGAAAGGATTACACCTTTGCATGTGTCAAAACTTGTTTGTTTCAGTAAAGTAAGCAGCAGTGATGCCAGCATTCATTAATACAATGACTTCTAATCATGTCTATAGTTTAAAATATAACTCCTCCCTTGGCTCTGACCAGCTCAAGTGATAACACAGGGCCATCCACAATAGCCCACAGTCAATCTCAATCCAGCTCTGAAATCTGTGACTGACCTGTGGATGATGTATCTGCTTTGGAGATAATCTAAAGCCAACACTAGCTCAGAGATGAAGAGTTTCACAGTGGTTTCTTGAAATCGGACATTTTGCTGTAGATGATAGCGTAGGTCCCCTCCAAGAAGAAGGTCCACCACCATGAACATGTCCTCCTCATCTTGGAATGAGTACCTGGAAGGGTACAAACAACATGTTAAAGACAAATCTCAGTTCGAGGAGCACCAACATAAGGAATAAAATATATTGTCCTCAAGTTCTGTTATCAAAGCTTAACTGCATCATTTAAGACCAAAATTGTCACGGTCCCAGATCTACCCGGGATTTTGTCAGCATCACTTATAATGTTTGGACTTCTAAAACAACTCCAAGTTGAGAGCTCTCAGCTTCACATGCCACTGGGTCCACAATTTTTCAAAACAGATCAGCAACTGTTTGATAAGGTTGAAAATGTTCATCGTGTTAAGACTAATCAAATTCAGAAAAAATGTACTGATTATAAGACCATTGGAAGGAGACAGGTAATATATATTTTTAAAAGCTCAGGTTTGGTGTATCTTCTTAGAAATCGGCATACACTTATGTTTAAAAAGTAATTGGTTCACAGTTATTAACAAAAGATAACACCACTCTGTCAGTCATTCAGTGCTCAGAAGCAACCATACAGCAAGGAACTAATTTAGCAATATTATGCAGAAACAGAAAGAAGAATATTTAGAGTCCTCTGACAAAGAGCCCTAAAAATTGATTTTGGTTTCAAGCTTCTAAGGAGTTACTACAAAGAAGAACAGAAAAAAGTATTAAAGACCTATGAAGAGACCTTGACAATGTTGTAATCTGGGGAGTGTCTTCTTTAATATCAGTAAGGCACACTGCATACCAATCTTTGCAATTATGCCTAAATCAAACACTCATATTTACATTTCTGTGGTAAAGTCATGATTGGATTGATCTAGTCACATCTGTTTGTTTATCCAATTAACTAATCCCAAAGAGACCAAGACTGCAGCATTTCACCTGATGCAGGTGGTACTGAATAAATACTGGCACAAAAACAAGAGGTACCCTCATGGTTTGCTGTGTACTTCCCATAGTCTCTATAAACTCCAGTGGATAACTTGCCAGCTTAAGGACCCACCCACCCCAAGATTCATAACCATCACATTTTAAAGAGTGGGATATTTGACCATGGAAATCAAAGCCATCCCTACTCTAAGGTTTCATCTACACTAAAAAGTTTGCCTGGAATAGCTACATCAACTGTTCTGATACTCTTCCTTCCTGCTTATTTCACAAAGGTATTTTGAAGGCAACTAGTAAATATTCGTTTAGTGCTTCACAGACGAGAAACATTAAAGGTAATTTTTCTAGCTATAAAGACATTTCCAACACTTTGGGAGCAAGATCATATTAAGCAATAGAAAGTTCCTTTTTCATTGGCATAAAATTATGTTAATTTTAAAAGTGGCCAGAATGAACTGTAATAGTCCTATTTAGGGTCAGGTCATCAGACTATTGCCCTTATAGAAAGAAAAGAAACTCCCACATGCTTTGTATATTTTCAAGATTATTTTCTCTAGTATTTGCATGGTGCTATAAGGGATCAATAATAGAATATTTTTTCTTTAACAATTTAAGTTTCTCATTAGATAGATTCTGATTTCCTGTCTTTTTCCTCCCATTCCTATCTGCCTCTAAAACCTAGTCCCAACCATGCTTCCCAAACTTGTAACTTCCCAGCAGCTTGACTTTATTTATTCTCATTTGTGCAACAGCATCAATAATGAAGTCAGCTGAGACTCTACGACCAGCATCTGTCAAACCATTGCTGGTGAGCTCACTGTAGGAATATAAATACAAGAGACATTGACCCTGTGTGACTCCTACATCATCATCAGGCAGGTTTTAAAAGAGATGTCTACTTTTCATAATGCAGCCCACATTAAACAGGAGTAGCAACTGATGAGAAAATCCTGTTCAACACCTGCATCTCCAGGCTGGAACATGTTAAAATATACATCAGATCTCCAGAGAATTTAGGTGCCAAAACTCAAGCAAGTCTCAGTTTGGTAAGATTTTTCAAAGGTTATGGATTTCCATAGGGAAAGTGGGAAAACAATCCCACTCCATGAAAATCTGTCTGAATTTGGCAAAGTCCAACCTTGTGTCAAGTTTCAAGTCCTTGCTAAAAGAATGGATGCACTAAAGCTTCTTAAAGAAACAGCTGAGTTTATATAAGCTAAGAACATTTAGTGTATATAAAATAATGAATTTTCCCAAAATTCATTCTTAGAAATGAATGAACATTTTCCCTAAAATTTTCTCAAGATTTCCTCTGGTATCCTCTGGTATCCACCTAGCATAGGAACACAGACTGAAAATAAGAATATAATAGGAAATGTCAGACTACTTTAACTGTAGGCAAGTCTATCAGCTTCAGTCAAAATGGCAAATCAAAATGAGGACTCAAATAATCAATACTCCCTGGACTCTGAATGTTCAGTGCTCACAGCAGGCCCTTCAATATAGAGATGAAAAGTGTTTGCTCTCTTGCCAAGAGATTCCCACGGGAAACAGCATAAGCAATATGATGCTAAATCAGGTTATGCCTTTGCTTAAAAGGAAAGCAGAATGCGCTAACTTCAGCAGTCAAACCAGTAGGAAGTGTTGTTTAAACCCTTATCAAGCTAGAAGGTTTAAGGAGCAACTTAAAAATCCCCTTGGGGGAGACAAACAAGCCTTTACTAGACAACACTATTTCATATGGCAGCTTCCAGCAACTGCCACAATACAGCAGAGCCTGAAAATCTACATTAAAAAAGAGAGAGAGATGAGCCACCTCTTCAGGTGCAAGGTCTTATGTTCAGTTACTAGCATCTAGAGCAGGGTTTCCCAACCTTTTCCTCAGCTTGACTGCCTTTAAACATTAGACATTTTTTGCAACCCCAAAATGTTGCAGATACTGTCAGTAAGGAAGGAGTCACCAAATTTCTGCTTCTGTCTTGCGCTCCTTTCATTTCTTGTTCTCCTCCTTGTCATTAAAGTTACTGCTAGAGCTCAAAGCAGAAACTTGTTGGAGAAAATCATCCACGTTAGATTTATCAGTCATGTAAAACATATTTCAGCCAGTCAATATTAACATACTGAATTTATAACACTTCCTGTAATGTACCGGTACTTGCATCTGAGCTCCAACTGTCTTGCGTGGATGAATAATGTCATGCACAAGAGTTGCATATTTATAAACAGGAAAAATATTTATCATAATCAGTTGACACTGTCAAGCATCTTTCAACCCCATTTTTTATTGCTATGATCCCAAATGGGGTTACAACCCCAAGGTTGGGAACCGCTGAGCTAGAGTATTTGGGGTTTCAGTGCTCTAACTCCCATAGTTTATAGTGCTTAGACAGTCAGATACTTCATGTATGTGTCCACATTAGGTAAATTTTCACCAAAAGTTCGAGGATTTTCTCAAGAACATACCTTTAATATGTCACCTCTGACAATGAGCATCAGCTTAGAGGGTTTAGCTATTAGGTGGATCAGAAGAAGTATTTACATTTCAGTATGTAACGTGAGGTAAACAAATCCTGCAACATTTGGGTCAAGTGGACGACAAAAATGTAAGTGGTAAAGGGAAGATACAATGCACTGTAATATGTGTGGTATCTTCAGGAGGACAGGGCTTTTCCCTGAAACAGTCCCAATACCTGAAATGCCCAAGGACTCCTGTCTACCATTCTGAAGAAGGTACACATCGTGTGTGTGTGTGCATGTGTGTGTGTGTGTGTGTGTTACTACACAAACATTTTTCTCATTAGGATTATCTTCTTCTACTAACTGGTACACTGTGTGACTGCTTTGAATGACAAGGCTTATGCTCTTTACCTCTTGAGGTAAAGACCAAAGTTTTTAGCTCTATAAAACCCATGGCCAATGTTCAAAACCTGTTTTTGACTTAAATGGGGTTAGTTATATACATCCTTGTTTCACTGTAGCAGCCACCAGCATCAAGAAGAGGAGTATTTCCAAATGTGTCGTGGAAACTTTGCTCTGAAGGCTAGAGCTGAGACCACTAGGACATGGGAAGAGTGTCTGGACAGATTTCACTCTGCTATTCACGATGGATTCACATGACTTCTCTTTTTCTGGAGCCCCAGATAGGTCCAAGGAAGCCTATCAGGAGCGGGAAGAGAGTGTAGAGAGATGACACAGAGGGAAATCCCAAAAACTGACTGCAGCTGCAATCAGAAATGGAGAAAAACAGCTAGAAGCCAGTATTGTGCAGGAATTATAATGTGTATTCTTGTACAGATTGCCAGCAGCTTTTTACTAGCGCTCTGCCCATTGCCCAGATAGTTTGGGGATGCATATATTATTCACCACTCCACTTTTAAAAGCCCCATGGAGTGTCTTCATTTATCTTGTAAACAGCTTCCTAAGTATCCCTACAAGACAGCTCTATTGATCACCTATGGGCTGCATCTTTTTAATGGCTTTTCATGTTGGCAACCCATCCTGTTGATGGGATAACATATATTACCAAAACAAACCAACAACAAGAAAAAAAAATCTACTAAACAGCATTGTCAATAGGTCAAGAGCAAAGATTAACTCTCTCATTTTCGGGATGGGAAGCTAAAGACCATATGGGAGAGTTGCGGGTGATGTAACAATAAGATACAGTAAGACATGCCATTGCCTATGCACGTATCTTTGGTTATGAGCTGGACAGAATCATCTTGTGAATTTGCTTTGAGTTTTCTGTTGAAACTTGAGATAGTTCCAAGTTTTGCTTTCTGGAACCACTCCCAAAGCTCGGGGTGGCAGGATCCAGGGGTCTGGCTGTGGCCTAACCTTTCATTAAAATGAATATAAAATGTAAAATGGATATGCAGTCAAAATAAGCATTCAATCCACATAGAGGATTTCAATAAAAAACCACCAAGGACCCAGCGTCATTCAACAACCTGTGATCCTCGGTGGAGTTTTGAGGATTTAATCCAGTAGCATTCCTATGGTGCTGTGCTTTGGTTTGAAAAGTTTGCCCTGTTCTAAAATTATCCTTACATCTAATAAACCTAATTACCTGGTACCCTGCAGGGATGTCATAATTAGATCTTATTTACCTTGGACCCTACTAAGCTGCCATGTAATTAAAGAGAAGTCACATGCCTCTTTAAACATTACCGATGTCCTAATAAAATTACTGTCTGGATTTAGCAGAGTATTATTTAAAGCTTCCTTCTCCTGTTCCATTGCAGGAAAACATGCTGGACCAAATGAAGATGGAGAGGTTAGCATGCCTTTTATCATTGTGCTGATCAATCCTGATGCTGGAAAACTACTGAAAACAGCTTGTGTAGGCTGCATGTATCAGGTCCTCTTAAGAAAAGACATAATTTTATGTACACATTTTCCAAAGAGATAGCTGGGGTTTTGCAATAAAATCTGGATGACAAGGTTCACCCCTCCCCTCAACCTCATCACTAACTCCATGACAAAAGTCCTTTTATCTTTGCTGATTAGCATTACTTTGGAAAGTATCAATAAGGTTTTAAAGCTGGCCTCTCATAGCACAAGATAAACCAGACAATCAGAACTGGAAAGTGGCAGAGAAGAAAGGGAGAGGAAAGCAACATTGATTAAAATGAAGACTGGTCTCCTAAAGTACTTAGTGGGTGATGCATGCTTCCACCCGCTCTCTTCAATATGAAATTTCTGGACACCTCCTGCCAAGCTGGATCCAGTTTGAACAAGATCCAGTTATTTTCACCAAGATTATTAATCATTATAGCTCAGAAAATCAACGTGTGTTGTGTTAAAAGGCAATACTATGTCTCCATTCTGGGATCTGCACCTGTTTAAGCAGTTCAAAAGGGCCAGTCCTGGCACAAGGTACTGTGGGCACTTCACACCTCGCAGACAGAGGCTTCACATGCTTGTCAACTTGTGCATTTTAAATGACAAAGCTGCAGTGAGTTTGCTGATGTAGACTATTTGATACACCCAGGAGGCCAGAGTTAATCTAACCTGTTTGGTGTTTGCCAAAGCCATTGGCACTAAAGGTAAATGTTCCTGAGGAAAAGAAGGCCAAGGGCAACTTCTATTTCTGCCAGGCAGCCTCTATAGTGAAAGGAATAAAGATAAATGGAGTCGATTCTCACTGTGTAAAGTCAGTGGGCATCCACTCAGCTATAAAAGAAGTAGGCTGTGACAGGGGAGGGGTCCCATTATGTGAGCACGGTTTGAATCCAACTGTATTTTCACATCATACTGGAAACTGTTGCTTTTATCAAGAATCTGTGTTAAAGCAAAAAAGAGCTGCAAGGGAAAGAAAAATAAGCAAAAGTAAGCAAAAATAAACATTTTTAAATACATGGATTTATATTAAAAAAGCAGAACCCTGAGGTTTTCAGAACTACTGAACTACCACCTCTTCAAGTGCAGTCAATTGTAATGTAGGGGCTCAGCACTTCTGCAAAGGACGCTTAGGAAACCAAAAGTGTGAAAATAACAAGTGAAATGACTTACCATAAATTAACCAGGAAGGGATGCTCCAGGCCCTGCATAATCTGCAGCTCTTTAAACACATTTCGCACTTCATTGCGCTCCACGCACTTCTGTTTGTTCATATATTTCATGGCGTACATTTTCTTCGTGTCATTCTTCTGCACAATGCAGACCTATGCGGAAGCAAACCGAGACACAAAGACGGGGTAGAATTGGTAGGAGAAAACAATGTAGCGCATTTGTACAGGTAAAATGTGGTCCTAGAAGCACCCTACTGTTTGCTATAATGAGATTCATGCTGCTAAGTCCCAGCTCCGCACAATTAAGATTTGATCTTCCACATTACTTTATAGAAGAATAATTGTTATTCTTCTAGCTGGGGACAAAGCTGGGAGGTCAGGGAGTCTCGAAGAATCCCCAAATCATCCATTTTCCTTGTGTTACATGTCATTGCCCCTCAGAGAAGGTGGATTTGTGAGATGTGTAAATAACTGAAAAAATCAGATGTAGACTGACTTCAAACAAAGCATCTTTCCAAACAAAAAAATTAAGAAGTTTTTAAAATGTAATACACAAACTTTTTTGATTTTTGGCTGAAACTATTTGCAGAATTTAGCAGAAAGTTTGGGCCAACCTGACATGGCATTTTAATGTAATTCCTGGAAAATTTCACCTCTCCCTGCTTGTCAGGCATGATCTCTCTACAGAGACTGACAGACCTTTTCTTGTGCGGAGCAAGTAACCCACCAATATCATAACTTCTGGCAATTCCAGACATGGGTTTCCTTACAGAAATCACTGTAACAGGAAAGGCGAAGGGGGAGAGGACAAAAAAGCTAATACAGTGTTTAAATAAAAAGCGTGGCATTTCAAACACACCTCTGCTCAATATTCACCACACACTGCAGTACTGCTCAATTCTTTATCAAGGAGACATCACCACATTCAAGTTTACGTCATGGTAATCTGTCTTCTGAGGATATGCACCCATTCAGCTGATTTGGTTCATCAGTAACTAAAACTTAATATCCTGTAATATAGTTTGGGGATTCTGAATAGTCGAGAAGTCAGCCTTACTCTCTTCCTGCATTATTAGGAGTTGAAGTTCAGGTCAGACAGAGCAATATTCCATATATCTGCAGTGAGCTGTCACAAGTAAGCCTTTTTGATGTGTGTATTCCTTGAACTGCTACAGGCTTTGTTAGGCATGCAAACGCTACTTCTGTATTCAAGAAGCTTACCTTTCCGAAGCTGCCTTTTCCAATGGCTCGCAAAATTTCAAAATGGTCAAAAGTGACTGCAAGAAACAGCAGATATTCATACATTAATCATCTGATCTACAATTTGATTTTGTTCTAGTTTTTTTCCCTGAACAGAGACTGTTGTGAAAAAGAAAAGAATTTCTAGGCAATTCTTTCCTCTAGTTGATCATGGACAGCGGGAGTCATGTAAAGATGGCTCTTTGTCACTCACAGTAGTTGCATTGATTATGTTGTACTCTGTTCGCCTGTGAAAGCAGGGAGTTTCTTGGGATTTTTACACATCTCTCTTTAATGGCATATGAGGCAGGAAACCGTCACCCGAGCCTTTTCACACCACCTCTCCCACTGAGGATTTGCTTCCACTGAGGCCAAATATGAAACCATCCATGTCATTAAGTATCTATAGAGTTTGATGATTATGAAACAAATACCCGACATAGGAGCCTGAGCTCAGAGGGTCCTTGTGCTTTAGGTAATTGTTATGCTAATGGCACTGCAGAAGGCAACAACACCAAAAGCTTCAAACTTTGCTGTCACCCAACACTAAGTATGCCTGGTCTCTGCATAGCCAGGAGCCTCCGACCTACTCTACACGGCTTTATGGAACGTGAAATACAGTTAAAAGAAGAAAAACCTAATGACCATTTCATGTCTCTCTTTGGCCTCTGAAGAGTGGTAGAGTACTGAGCCATGCTTCCCCAGCTGCCTCCAGGAAGTATATGCAGGTGATTCTCATAGCAGTAACTAGAATGAAGCATATAGACTGAGTGCTTGTGATCAGCCTAGATATCAATGTGTTTGTCACCTGAAATGACAATGGGATTTCTAGATGGGCAGCATATGAAGAGACAAATTAACTCAACCTCCCATCGTCTTGGAAATTGGGGTGAACAGCAATCATAAGCGCATTTCAGGACAAGAAACTGAACACTAATTTCAAAATCATAGGGTCCTGCTACGGCGTGTTCATGACCCCATCTGGCACTAGACCATGTAGCCATTAACTAAGAACAGTCCATGCCAAACCAGAGACCCATTCCTTACAGCAGCTACTGATAACTACTTAAAAGGCACTTAAACCTCATTAGATGGCTGATTTGAGGCACCAAATGAAGGCTGCTGATAGATTTCTAATAATGCATCAGATTTAATTAGCATGGCCCCCAAATGATCAAGCACCATGGATGTAGAGGGCCTGAAATTACAGAGTTAATTTGCATTGTTCATCCACTCCTTTCCAATCAATTAGTGCTTGGACAGGAGAGGACCATGTGCCTGACCTGCTTTGCAGAAAGCCCTTTCTAAATGGAACAATACAGCCCAGCGAGGATGTCCATGATGGATTCAAACTGACAGGGAGCAAGACACTTGATTACTCACTCATGCCAGTTTTTTCCTGTTGCACCACTAGCCGGGGAGCAGGCTGCATTCGAAATTGTTCCGCACATTAAAAGAAACAATACCAAACTTCTGCATTGGGGTCAGACGACTTTTTTTCTTCACAAAAAGTCACTTTCAAAATATTTTATTTATAAAGCGAGTTTCACACTGCAGAAAAGTGCCAGGTTGACAGCGCTGGACACTGACAGCCTCTGTTCCCCCACTGAGCGCAGGCAGTGGAGGAAGCAGTAGGGCAAGTTCTCCCCACTGGCTCCACCATTGTGCCACCGCGATGGCCCCCAGGGCCCCAGAGGAGAAGTACTCCATGCTGCCACTTAGTCAGTGGCCTCTCTGTGGAGAGTAACAGGAAGAAAGCCAATTAGTGTTGACTGTTGTGGTGGGGACACATAGGAATTGGTGAAAACTGGCTTAGCTTTCTCTCCATGCTCAATCCCTGAATTCTCTGCTGAGACTGCCAGCTGTGAGGCTAGCATTTTATTAATTACTGTAGAAGACAGCTTTCTCCATAGTGATCATCCCCGTTCTCTGAGAGTTCACACAGTGAGGTTTTAGACACAAATAAAACTGGATTTTGCTTCCACTTCAAAGGATTCAAACTCTTTCTTGCAAGCCAGTATTATCGTGTCATCATCCGGATACAACTAGTGGCTTGTATTTAGTATAAGGTGTACAGTGCTTTACCAGATTGTGAAAACACCTGAGCAAGCTCACCTGGGAAGGTGTCACATCGACCTTTCATGCTTGTAGAAAACCAAAGGACTCTGCCCTTCACAATAACCATCCCGCTTGCATTTTGTTTGAAATCTTACAGGAAATCAGAAGGAAAAGGCTTTGCTTCACAAAACAGAACAAATGGATGCCCATATCATATCTATCATATCTGTCTGGTGCAGACAGGTTAAGTCGTTTTGCGTACTTGCACTGAGATTTGTCCTAAGGGGATTAGGTGTCAAATTCCCTATAGTTCTTCGGAAATCTTTTCTGAGGTGTCTCATTAAAACTAGAGATTAGCAACAAAACAAAATCCCAAATATCCCTGGAGAAAATAGTGTCTGTCTTCTTGGGCTTCACCCAGAAATCAAGGTCTGATTCAGCAAATTTATACCAAGTGTAAAATGGTGTCATTTATGGTACCACAGAAGCCTTCTTTGTACCCAAGTTCAACACCTTGAGGACATCCTTTACTGTTTCTTTTCCCAGATGGAGGTTCCAGCCAAACCTGTCACAGGAGAACGAAAAGGGCTGGCTACAATGCCATAGATGAGGTTCTTAGTTAACATCCCTTAGTCTGCGCTGCAGACTACTTAAGCACTGTCTTGTTTTCATGGGGGCATTGGTGTGTGAATACCTTCTGTTCATGTCTTACTAAACTTTCTTCCTCCTTTGCCTCCTAGATCAAAGGCTGCTTTGGGAAATCCAGCTTCTTGTGATTGCCATCCGTAATGAATATAGTTCAAACCTTGAACTGAGCTACACAGAAACCAAGAGCCATTTGTTCCCCAAACATTTTATCAACCGAGATTTTTTCAGCAAGACTGTTGTAACTCACACTTCCACCGCAAAAAACACATTGTCCCTCACCGAAGATTCATACAGCATCACAGCCAAATTCATGTTTGGTCTGTGACACAAAACAAGGGCATTTGATAATGACCATGACAGATGCTGACTGACATTAGGCTACAGCTTCACAGTGGGAACGTCTACACAAGACGCTAACTGCACAGTAGCCCAATAACACTGTGCAGTAGCATGCCACGCAAAAAGTGTGCTAATACAGTACTGTACAGTAATATTAGGCTACTGTGAAGTAAGCGTCACTAAAAACCTGTGTACTGGTGCTACTGTACAGAAGCACAAATTACTGCACATTGATTTAGTACTTGGTAATCCAAGTACTAAACTTAATGTACAGTAACTGCAGTGCATTAAAGAACATGTAGCACACCCTGTATATAACAGTAGAAGCAAATCAGAGCAGCATCAGGATTTAAGTCCTAACTGGACTTTACACTGTTTAAAAAGAAGATCATATGGAAAGAAAACATGGCAATAATTTCAACTGATCTTATTTGAAGATAAACCACATTAGAGAACTTACCCTGCCATATTGTGGAGACTGGTACTGGCCTCCAACACTGACCGGTATACATAGCTCCAGAGGAAGGTGAAAACACACACAGAACAGATGGTCACTCTTTCATTTTGAAATTTCTTACTTATCTCAAGAGACCAAATGAACCTACATAAGGAGGTAATCTGTGCTGAAAGCAGTCTATAAACCAGATAGACCAGATGAGTCCAGTGGTATTTTCCATTGCTGATTTTTATTCTTCTAGAGTATCTTGGTCTAACTGCACACTTTTTTTTACTGCTTACTTAATGGAAATGAGTAAGTCAAAGACTGTGACCCAAACACATGAAAGCTTTGCACAATTCTGTGGTGTGCACTCAAATTTTACAGTCTGGGTTATGCACAGTCAGGCCACCTGCTCAGCTTGGTCCCATCAGGCCTTAACATACAAAAGTCTAAGAACCTCTGAAACCTAACCACAGCACTCACACATGCACACTCTCCAGCTGCTTTGCCCTTCTTTCATCTTATAGTAGTTTTGATTTTTGTTAAATAGATTCTAATCCGGGTATGACTTGTAAATAACATGACAGTTTTGATCTGTAGAACATCTCATTAGGGACGATCACCCTTTCTATCTCTCCATCCTACCTACCTTTTCATATTATTTTCACAGT
Organism: Crocodylus porosus; assembly: GCF_001723895.1. Lineage (NCBI taxonomy): Eukaryota > Metazoa > Chordata > Crocodylia > Crocodylidae > Crocodylus > Crocodylus porosus. Next base: position 22,437,661 of record NW_017728914.1, read on the forward strand.
GGGTCAATCCAAAAGCCTCACTCCTAAATGCTACTAAGCTTTGCATTGCTAAAAATCTGGAATAAAACCTAAAGCATTACATTTGGACCCATGCACAATGCAAACCTTAATCCAGTTCTTTTTAGATATAATTGGATAAATCCTTCTCATCAAAGAAAGAATTCATATGATCAGATAAGCTTGGGCAAATATACAGCTATACAGCTGTGTATACAGTTAAGAGCACGCTGAATGATATGCCTGAAACATTAAGCAAGGGTTTGTAGTATATCGTATTTGAATACAGATTCAAGGGGCATGATACAGATAAAAATGAAGGAGCTAAGGAAGCCTGAGAAACAGCCTCATGAAGGACACATCAACCCTGTCAAAAGCCTCATTAAAATCCCATCTATTAAGTAGCAGCCACTACTCGAATGGGTGTATATTATCTAATATCCATCACCCAGTCATCCATCCCACTACTGCAAAAGAAGGACACGATGTGTAATGGCTTCCATTCCTTCCATAAAAATATATTCCTGCTTTTAATTAACATCACTGAGAGTTTTGTGGATGCACCAGTGAAAAACAGGCTTAAACTATGTATCTAGAGGAAACACACTCTCTTTATGCACATATCATGACTTTATTTCTGACTCATTTGGAACGTTTCCCCAAATTCTAGCTGCTAGCTTGAATCCAGCCCAAGGTCAGTCATGGAAAAAAGCTGTTACAATCTGAAGACCGGAAAATGACCTGAACCAAGTTAACTCCAATTCCTACTGGACAGATGTTTCATGGATCCCAAAGTCAAAAGGGACCACGACAAATGTATAGTCTGACATCCAGTACCAGCTCTTGCTCGCTTCAATTTCAATAGCTGTGTTTGAACTACAGCATACCTCTGAAAAACATTCCCTCTCGCTTGAAAAGTTTTTCAGTGATGGAGACTTCACGGTAACCCTCGGTAAATCATTCCAATAATTAGCTTGGGCTACTGTAAAAAAATTACCCTTCATTTCTAGTAAGAACGTATCTACCTTTAACTTCCAATCACTGATTTTTGTTATACCTTTCTCTGATAAATTTCAGAACCTTCTATCATCAAATTACAACTTGTCATCTGAATCAAAGCTGTGAATCCTAAGGATCTGATGCTCTAACAACTGAGCGACATGAGCTCCAACTATAAATGCCAGCACTACAGAGGAAATAAAACCCATGACCAACACAATGGTTAACACAGAAACTAAGGACTAAAAGAATTTAAGAAGGGGAGAAGAAGGGGATTTAAGAATCTGTTGGCCTAATCCTGCCTTCACATGGGTCAGTGGTAAAATTATCTTCAACATCATATAGACTAGAACTAAGCCACTGCTGAGCCACCTTGAAAATCCTACCCTAAACTATCTTCTCACTAACCAGGTCACAGTGGAGATGCACTGTGTGGGGCAATGTGCGGCAATGTCTATGCTGTGCCAGTTGTGTGGATAAGGAAGAAAGCATTCAGTGTTTCATTCTGCAAGGTACTGGGCTGCCTCAGCTTCTCTTGAAATGAGCAGGAGCAAGAAGAGAGCAATATCCCAGAGAAAACACTTTATAGGACGGGCTCTTCTGTCCCTTCAACTTTATGTCAGTTGGGCACCATTTACCATCACCTGGTGGACTAATGTCATCCTATTTTTTTTCCTTGTCATTCAACACAGAAGTTCCCACAGCCACAGAATAACCCAGGCCCCTTCTCAATGGTGTACAAGGAGTGGCATTTACAGGTCCAGTCATCAGATACAAACAAGCTACACCTAGTACAGGACCAAGGGGCAGGGGACAAAGGCAGCTGAGACCCCGCTATCTCTCACTCCCCAATTTCAAAGATTTCCAAGGCCGTAACAAGTACTGATGGAAAGCAGATCAACTCATTCTTATTTAGCAAATTAAACAAAAAACATTCAGAATATTTAAATCATTAATTATTATAATATACATTCTCTGCTAAGTGAATGAGTAAATGCAACTTCAAGGGTTTGTGCATTTGTATGCACATTATTCATTTTCCTAACACCTTTCTTAAATGCTTGCTTCCTAAATAGAGGAGGGTACATTTCTATAGCATCACTTGAAAAAAATGTAAATTTCTCCCTATGGGAAACATTAAAAGATTTCTATGAATTACAGCCCCAGCAGAGAGAAGCCATTAAAGATTTTTAGTCACTGATTAGCAATTATTGAAATGGCCATTACTGAAATGGCCAGTGTTTCCAGCCATTAATCAAATTCTATAAATACAAAATGCCTATCTCAGCACAGCGGATGCTTGGGTACTCTTGAAAGCAATGCAAAAAAATCAAGCCCTGAATATATTAACAAAATGGTATAGATTGATGAAATGAGTAAAAATCAAGCACAATCCTTGCTTGTCACAGCAGCTTGGCAATGGGACTAAAGATTATTTTAAAGAAGACCCGGATACAGAATGAGTCATACCCATCATTAGCTATGTGTGTGCCTGAAACTGGGCAGAAACTGCAGGAATTGGAGAGCCAGACCCAAATACGGCATAATATTTATAGTGGTTTTGTCCCCGTGTGCCTAGTTAGGATCAAGGTCCCATTAATTTGGTGCTGAGCTGACCAAATCCCAGAAGCTTGGCTGTGAATACCTATTTTCTTATATACCTGAAACAACAATAAGCCTCACCAGTTTGTACTTCCAACATGCCTTTCATGCACTACCTCCGATGTCTCACAAATAATCTGACATACATATTTTGGTCTCAGTTTTATAGATGTGGAGCTTGGGTCAGAGGGAGGGTTCAGTGACCTCCAAAGGTCAAATAAAAGAAAAATCACTGAGTAGGAACGGGATCCAGAAATGATTATTCCTAACCGTTAGATCAGCAAATATGGAATTTGCCAGACCACTGAGCACAATGAATGTCTTGGTAAAAGTAGCCTCCATTTTATCTTATTCTTGGGCTCACCAGCATCTCTCTTCCTTCAGTGTCTTGGTACCTACTGCCAGTTCTTAGCTGACATATATCACTAATGTTGATGCTAATGTCAGGTCAACAACATGAAGGATTAATTATTGATGACATTAAGTCAATGTACTGAATGAGCATCTTAGGAGAGAGAAACAGTTCTTTTTTACTGAATGAATCCCGAAGCTCAACAACAAAAAGAGAAAGCAAACCATATCCTCCTTCCTCTGGCTATACCTTCCTTACATTATCTCCATTGAGAAATGGTGTTATTTTAAATAACTCCAACCAGAAGCCGTTCAAACATTTGACTAGGTTTTGTGAGTGTCCACAGCACATAATGCTTCCCTGCCTAATAACAACTGCATAGTATTGATAGTTAACAGTTTTCATTGCAGCTTCCCAACATAATCTCCTAACTAACTCTCTCCTATCTACCTCTCTGTTCACTCCTTTTCCACTTCACCAATTTTTCCTTTCCAGACCTCCAAGGATTATGGAAGTAACCAGTTATGGTATCAGTCATTTTTTATCCTTCTATTTCTAACTCTCTGTAGGATGCAGGGATTGCTCTGAGGTCATAGTAGGCCCTCTACATTATTGGTTAGAAATTGATAAATGGCTTTATCCTTTAATTCATTAAAGTTTGTGCTCTTGGCTCAAATCCTGTGTTTCTCACATTGCTCATATCTAGCTAGATTTACTTGGGTTTAACTTAGATCTCCTAACCTCCTTTCACTAGGAAGCTGTCTGTAATATTATTTAGTTCAGTCTGGCTTTGAACTCAGCACGGAGGGACTGAAAAGCAGGCACTGGAAAGCCTGAGAAATGTAGCCCCAATTTATCCCAATGGAGTAAGATGTTCTGCTTTTTGGGCTTGTATCATGTGTTCTTAGCTTTTTAAAATTAGCACACAGCTTGACTTGTCACAAATCAATCCACTCGTGTCCACAGCCTAACTCACATTGTGTAGGATCCTCCTCCAGGAATAATCCCATTGAAATTAAGGGAGCTGTATACTCCATGTGACTAAGGGTGGCAGAGTTTGGCCTTAAATAAGGAAATTATAGGGTCTAATTACTTTATAAGGAAATTATTGGATCTAATTACTTGCCAAGAGTAATTTATCATGCAATTGACATTCAGGATCTTGCAACTGCTTTTGTGCTTCCCTGCTAATTGAGTCTAACAACATGTGGAAGAAAATATATTTGAGCAGGCAATTATCTGATTTGAAAATACACTTAGGGATGAATTCTGTGAGAGGCTGAAGTCCTCCCCTCAGTAGTAACTGAGTGCCCTGAACTTGCATTGATTTCTTTAGCACTCCAGAGATTGGAGGATTTGCTGTTACGGTTTTTTACAGTGCCCAAGACCCGTTCTTCTCCTTACAGCACAAATGGAAAGACAAACCCAGATGGGGTTACAACAAAGAGGAGGGCATTGATAAAGATAGTCAGCATGGATAGGACAGAGTGACATGGAGCAACAATTATAGTTATAAAGCAACCTAAAGCTACTTATGAGCTCGTGGACATCTTTCCTCTGGCTTCCAAGGACTGTAGATCAGGCCTTTGATGAGATTTAGTGAAAACAAGACCCACTGAAAATACCTGCTAAGGAAAACAACGTCTTTTAAAAATCATTATCAAATGTAAATTAATTTCACAGCTAGAACCATGCCTTTAAAGAATAAATATGCTCATTTTATTTGATCATCATATTTACAGGATTTATAGAAAATGCCTACATGTTTGCATGTTACCTATTACTATCCATTTCTATTGTAGTAATACCTACAGACCAAATTAGAGATCACAACACCATTGTGTGACCCACTTTTAAGCATGCTTTAAGACAGTGTGGCCCAAAAACTTATGATAAAAAAAGAACAAAACACATTGCAAAATATCACCACAGATACCTATTGTAATCATGGGGGGAAAGCACTGGGTTTTAGCTGTCTTGGACAATCAAACATGGGAATAATGATTTATTCATTTTGCAGTCACTTCTAGCTCCCATATTTGGTAGAAGAATATTAAATTGACTTTAGAGAGACACTGGGATATACTGGACACAACAGCCTGCTAGGAATGTGAAAAAGATACCTGGCTTTGAGTTCAGCATCTGCCAACAGATTGTGATAGGCTTGATCCTGTCCTGTTGGAGCGAATGGGACGTTTCCAAATGGATACAAGATCAGCTCTCACTGAATTTGGGCAGATCACTTATATTCTATCTATCTCAGTTCCCCTAACTGTATAACAGGCATAATTATGTGGCGTGTCAAGTGCACCAAGAACTGTGGATGAATGACTTTTGTCAGTGTATTTAGCATGACCACCATGATACAAAGGTCCCATGATCAGAATCCACCTTTTGAAATCATCCACCTCAGTGCTAGAGAACTAGTGTTTTTATACTGCTATGGTATGTAATACAGACATTAGATTTCATGGACATTAGGACTGGGAGGGACCTCGCAAGATCATTGAGTCCAGCCCTGAATATAGCGTGATCTAGGACAGAAACAAATTCAAGGAATACTCTACGTGTTCAACTCTATGCAAGAACTTCCAGTTCATTTACAAACATATGAAAATAGTTCCCTGAAAAGGGAGGGATTTTAGAACATGCTTAATGCTTTTCAGGATGGAGCCCTTTGTCTGGAGAATAATCCCCTAGGGAGGGAGTCCCTGGGCTTCCTCTGGTGTCCCACCCCTTCACAGTGATTATAAGTAATTCCAATATATTTGATCCCTTGAGGTGTGATCAGTAATGAGGGGAAGTCCCTTTTTCTTAATTTGTCAACAGATAAAAAAGAAACCGTCTGCAAACCTAGTGAACTTTTTGGCTGTGGGGTACTACTGCTTGACCATTGAAAAGGGCCCCATTCCCTTTGCCATAAAAGAAAACCTACATTTCTTATAGGTGTATTTATTTCTTCAGCCATTAAAATCAACCCTTGGTGTTAAGAAAGGTGAAATCCACCCAAGTGAGAAAGAGCCAGCAGGAGGAGACCTCTGTTTGTGACAGGCAGAATCTCCCACTCAGACCACATCACTCCAAGGAAGAAAAGGGGAAAATCAGTCATCTGTACTGCTGAGTCAGTGCAGCTACTTATTTATGGCAGATGCTGATACCAAGTGCTTGAACATAAAAGATTAAAATTTGCAAACTCCAGGAAAACCTCATTGCGAAGTAGGTTGTCCATCATTTTCTCCAATTACTTTAATGCGAAATAACAAACAATTGCACTAATAATTTGGGAGCAAGGCCAAGAGCCACTTTAGCCAAAGTGGAGGTTACTGTTGTCCATGCACGTATTCAGCATTTATTACAGGTCTAGCAACCCAATGTACAGTCATGGAAATGGTGCATCATGTTCTCATTATGTTTGGAGGATATCATCATAAATTAATTCTCCGAATAAGCTCAGAGGTACAAAATCCTGTCTAACGTACAGCACAGGCACAGGCGACTGGTAGAGGGCACACAGGGGTGCATGTGCCCCCCCGACAGGGTCAATGCTCCCCCCGACGGCTGACACTGATGCTGTCGGTAGGACTGGTGCCCCCCCGACAGGGCCGCTGCTCTCAGCAGCTTCTGCAGGAGCCCCCCCGGATTCAGGAGGCACCAGTCACTCATGAGCACAGGGTTTGGAGGGGAGAATGGAACTGGGGCTACAGAATGGGGAGAAAATGGCTCTAGATAGCGGTGGACACACCCTGCCACACAGAATTGGGTCTCCTTTGAAAAAAGAGCAGCATGTTTCACCAACCACTGTGCGCTGTGTACTGCAACAAGCATACTCAGAGGCCAGCCAGATACTCCCTTGCGACCATGGTGCTCAATCCCGGCCTCTCTGAGAGGGATGTCCCGACTACCAGGCTCGAATTCTGCCCTTCTGCTCCATGGTGGCACCAGAAGGGTAAACGGCTGCCTTCGTTCTCTTTTCCCCACAGCAGCACAGTGAAAGGCTGGGCCAGCCTTTTGCTCATTGCTTCGAGTCAGTCCACTAGCCATCCATTTCCACATCCACTAACCATGGAGAGGTGAACTGGGCTTATGAAAAAGCCCATCAATGTCATTCCTGAAGGTTGGGGGTAAGAGTGCTATAGGAATGCTTTGTACCTGAAACCCCCTATAACTCTCCCATCTTCTGACACCCTGGAACTACTGAGTTGTCTCCTCAGCTGAGATGCATGCAATGTGCTCCTTCATAGGCTGCCTGACTGTTCCCTATCCAGATCACTGCACTGACCTCTCATTTCATCTTTCTGAGCTGTTACTGTAGTTGATGACCAAGTATCTAAGTGAGCACAGCTTGTTTCTGACATGTGGTTCCCTCCCAGCAGTCCTCTTGTAATAAACTGGACCAAGACCCAAACTGCAGCATCAGCAAAGACATCACTAGGAAGAGCGGATCACTGCTAAGCTGCTTCTGTGAAAACACTGAGAAAAACACCAGTTTATCCAAATGTAGATCTCAAACCTGGTCATAACAATAAAATAAATTCACTTGGAGTGTTATATGTGTGTGAAGTGGTATAAGGACAAGGTGGGTAAGCAGTATTATAATCCTTGTTTTACAGATAGATAAACTAGGAGAAACTCAAGCACAGACAAGCCAAGCAAGCTGTTCAAGGTCAAACAGCACTGGCAGAATCAGGAATAAATCTCAACGCTCCTGACTCCCACTCATCTGCTGCAGCCCCTAAGCCCGTGGTTCTCAACATTTTCTGCCTCGAGGCACCCTTCATTGGACTCAAGGCACCCTCCATCCCTTCTAAGAATTGAGTATCACCCAATTTCAAAAACTAATTCATATATTACTGTATAGTGCTTTCCCCCTTGAAGAGGAGCTGAGCAACAGGGGTGGGGGATTGTTCAGGCAGGGACAAGTCTGAGCCTTCATTTATATACTTATCTGCTTATCTCCACACACCTCGTTTGTCTCCTCACACCTCCTGGTACCCTTCAAAGGATGATGCAGTGCCATCCCAGGGTTTCCCTATATCCTGGCTGAGAAACACTGCACTAACCTCTAGCAATATAGGATTCAACATGGAGTACCACTAGGTACCAGAGGCAGGTACTGTCCTTAACCACTGTAATAACAGATCAGTGCTCTGATCCATGCTTACTAGCCTATCTTTACTCCACAAGTAATAATGACTCTCTTCCTTTTTGAATGGTCTAATTAGTTCTATCCACTTCAGCTGCTCTTTACCAGCTCTGCTGCCACTCCTCTTTGCTCTACAGGTTTACTGCCCACTTCCCCTATTTTTCAAGTTGATATCCCCCTTTTTATTTACATTAGGGCTGCCCAACATCTAAGGGCCACTGGCTCCACACCACGTGGGCCACACCAGGACAAGCTTTGGGCTGCCCGGGCTACGTGTTGTGTTGGTTACCCCCACACAGCATCATGATGCTCAGGTCCCCCCGGCTGCAGGCTCCCCTGGCACCGTGGGCTGCAATGCGCTGTGCTGTGCCACTCCTCCCTGCTCCTCGGTGCAGAAACTGGAAGCCAGAGGATGGAGCGGGGAGCCTGCAGACAGAAAACTGGAGAGCAGCTGGGTGGGAACTTGGTGGGGACCACACACAAATTAACCTCTCTTAGGCTACCTGTAGCCCGGCAGTTGAACAGCCTTGTGTTACATACTGGAGTTAAATAAAAACAATTATTCTCCAGGGTATTTAGCTTAGGCTGTATCTTCTTTCCAGACTTGAAGAATGCCATTTTGTGTCTAAAAGCTTGTCTACAATCTTTCTTAACTATATAGCTGGTCCAATAAAAGACATAATCAAACCAAAGAAGGAAATCAGGAAGCCATAGCTGGTCCCATGACTACTGCCCCCCCTACATATGGATCAGAAAGTTGGGTCCTACATTTTTGGAGGTTCCAGTGCATGTACAGCTTCAAAAACTCCTGCCTGTCTGCCTTTTTAACATATAATGTTTTGCTTCCTCCCATCATGCATGAAGAATGTGGAAGGTGATTATGAAGGTTGAAGGAAATTTACCGTAAAGATTTCATTTTGCAACTGATAAATATCAATTATATTTCATGTCACTGAACACAACTGAGGCCTTACAGAAGGAGACAATATTTATCCATTTAAGTGCCAAGATCTTTCAGTATTTGATTATTTTAAATGTCTCAGACAATCGTAGTTTATAATGACGAGTGACTATCTTATGTGTTTATTTATATATGCTTTCATGTGGCATCCCAAGTGGCAGTTAATAAATCAACTCATATGATAGGAAATACAAGCATTTTTCTAACTCTGCATCTGTACCCTTGGCAGGACCGGACCCTGACACTAAGTATTAAGGCTAATACTATGGCAATGCATTTGCATTTTCATGTTTTGAGCTATCGGTGCTGAATGCTGGTTTCATAACAATAGCTTCTATGGTAGCCTGGGAGGGCAAATTTATCAAGAAGCTCTAATACCATTGCTGCTGGCTGGCATCTCCAAGAACCTTCAGCACCGAATGGACAGGGAAATACCCTATGCCCAAGCTGTTCTCCCACCAGCCTAAAAAACATCACTCCTTGGTTGGATTTCCAAACTCCAAACAGGTACTCTCCATCTTCAAAACTGACAGTCACAAGAGGTCACCCGCGGCTCCCATTGACCTTGTCACTTCTCAAAACCATAGTTCACATGGTCTCCCAATACCCATCCATAGGATGCACACGTATTAACCATGTTGGTGTTTAGGAAGAGCAGTGAAGTAACAGTTGGGGTGTGCTGCTGTGTCCACTGTTGTAGGCCTTAGCAATCCTGCTGAATATTGTTCTCCCAAGAGGTAACAATTACAGCATTCTCTTACCTTCTTCATTGTCCTCGAAGACGGGTGGCTTGCTGGAGGTGGTTGCACCCATAGTGAATTTTGCCAACACCTCTAATGAAATTACATCATCTTGGAATGAAGAGAGACAAAGTAAATGTTAATCGAGCTTGTACTCCGTTGATCTCTGGTACTTTCTGCTTGTATGTCCTAGAAAATGAGAAAAGCAACAACTTGCCATCAGTAACGAGTGCTAAATTATATTCTGCTGTCTGCAAATTGACATACATATTGTATAAAATTACATCTGTATTATGGCATAATTATTCTTATACCACTTCCCTTGCTCCCAATATACACTGCATGAAAATTAAAATAAGAGATATATGATGTATGTGTAATCCATGGAAGAGTGAAGAGAAATTCTGCCATAAAGGACAGGTTCTGAAGGAGACTGAGATATTTCAAATTACATTTCAGAGTAAAATGCAAGTATTTTTTTCTTGGTAGTGCCCACTAGAAACCCAGCTAACAGGTTCCTTGCCAAATCAACATTGCTGGTTCAATTAAAAGTGACAGAGCTCTGCATATAAGCATACAAAAAAGAAATCGTGAAATACTGGTTGAAGAAGATTATAGGTATGATCTTGAAACCTTTATTTAGTCACTGTCCCTTTTGAGATCAATGGCACCTGTGCCTAAGTAAATACTACTGGATTAGAGCCTAAATAGTTACAAATGTATTCCATTCTTCAGAGGGATGAAAATTGTTCTGAAGTTAGAGGTGGCAGTGTATGGAGAAGCAATACATGGAAGGCAAATGGACAGAAAATGGAGAGAAAAACAGAAAGAGCAGCACAAAAAAAAATAGCAGCAAATGATATTTAGAAATTTAGAAGGCATAAGAAACCCTTTGCAGAACAAGAGGCATTAGTGGTTATACAGAAAGTATGAGTTAGACAAGTGTTAGATCATTTTTCACACTAAAAAAAATGTTGACTGGGGCCACACAAAGGATCAGACTCTGCACTGGCTAGGGTCTGATCACTGCAGCTTGGAAAGGAAACTACTGTGCACAGTGAGTTGAACGTGAAAGCGAACAGGGAAAGAAGGGAGGAGAGGTATCTTTCCAAGAAAGGTTTCGTGACTGGAGTGTGATTTATTCATCTGCAATTGATACAAATTTCTTACACAGAAAAACAGACAGCAGATTTACATGCACACTTGCACTTGCACACCCCCCCGCTCCTTGATTACTTCTTACTGGCTTACTGTCTCTCCTGCTGTCTTCCACTTTCCCTGAATATAGGACTAACTTTTTATTTTTTGTCTCCACAGCTTAGAGATCCTCCAGCCACCAATTCACATCCAAGCTTAGGCCCGAATCAAAAAAGCTTAACTTTAATGATCTTTAACGTGAATACGTGAAAGCTTAACTTTAATGTCAAAAAAGCTTAACTTTAAACATGTACTTAAATCAGTTTGAAGTCAAAAGTTAAAAACTGCATGTTTTTGTCAGTTAGGCCTGAATAACATGGACTCAACTCACCTTAGCTTGGTTGGGGATTTTCCTGACATTTCAGATCACAGGGTCCATTCCAGATGTTTGGTTCACCCTGGAATCCTAATTTCATATTTCACATGACTGAAAAAATCTCAGTGAAATGAGGCAACAAAGCGCTTCTGATTATTACCATTGCCTTTAAACTGAATGGCCTGGGCAGTCCATGCAAATCCTAAGCAAAAAGAGGAAATCTTTTCAAAGCTAAAACTTCTCTTTGGGGGAAGAAGAGGACCAAGGAATCTGTGGGAAGGGCACTTTCCTTTCGCTACAGCAAAAAGCAGCTGAGAGAATTGGTACCTCATTTCTCCTAATGAACTAAAAAACCAGCCCCTGGGATGTTTGACATTATGATAATGGCCATCAAAGAGGATCCCATTGTGATGTCCTCACATTACATTGAAGCAATCAGCAGCAACTGTAGAAGTCAACTGCTATATCCTTTATGAGCATTTGTTATGTAACACTTTATAGCTTCTTATTAACTAACATCTTTAAAGTACTTTGACATATGGACCCTGAAGAGGAATGCAGGTTTTGCTTTTAGTTAAGCTGATTTCAGAAAGTTTTGGAAGCATAACGCCAGAAATTACTGTACATTAGTCCTCTAAAAAAATAACATAAGAAACCCTAGTCTTTACCACACGCTTTTGTGAAGTTAAACATCAAAAAGGGCAAAACATTGTTCCATTAAGAGAAGCACTAACTGGCCTGTCCCTAGAGCTTAAGCTATTTTGATACTTTATTAATTACCTTTGTGATCAAGTCATTCGCTAGCCCATTAACAGAACAGGAACAGCTGAAATGACTGGGAGAACCTATGCCTTGCAATTAGAAACTACTATTTAGCCAGCATGTTTATAGACACAAGAAATCCTGTCTGTTTTTATATCCAGACACTGGAAGACCTTGGTGTTTTATCTGTGTCCATTTATTAGTTCATTAGAAACTGCTTAAAACAGGAGATAATCCCAAATAACTCCTTGACTATCATTTCATGAGCTTTAACTCACTGGGCAAGACCTCAGGAAGATTAAGAAATGGTTTAGACATTTATATGCCTAATCCCACCAGCATTTATAATAGCTACAATACTTGTTTCTAAAAGGTTATAAATTCTCATTCAGCAGGCCACCAGACAACCACTGACAGCATGGGGTTGGGGAGAAATTCCCCTATGTGCACCTTATTACCTAATTATTAGGGAGTCAGTATACATCCCTGAGCCTGGCAACTCTCACAGCTGTCATACCAGATTATATGAACCCCTGGGTCTGGTCCTCAGCTGCTCTGAGCCCCCTTCCCAAACATCCGGTCACAAAGTTCAGAAGGGAGAAGACCGAAACCTTTGCTTCTAACCCTCCGGTGCTGCTCCTTTAGCATGCTTGAATTGTAACCTCCAGGCTCAAAAGGTTTGTCCTACTGCAGAACGGGACTAAGTTATTGCCTGAAAAATGTAATCGTTCCAAGCACTAGCCAGCAGTGAGGCTGCCTGCTCCACGCCAGCACGCTTCAGATCATGCTGAAAGCAGATCAGCGAAGGGATGATGCAGTTACTGGTCAAAAAATCTTAGGGAGTTAAACAAAAGAAACCACTTACCTTGCCGAGTGGGGAAGAAAGCAGCAAACCAGACTGATATACAGTAGCCTGGACTAGACAGCAACAGCCTGAAGCCGCAGCTCAGGAGGAGTATCGGATGTGGCACTGAGCTGCTATGCAGTTTGGGGTGGGAGGTGGGAGGGGGTGTTTCTGTGAGGTTGGGGTTTGAGGCAAAGGGACCTGGGATCAGAGAGGAGATCCAAGCCTCTAATGCAGGGAAGTTCCCTTTTGCAGATTGCAGGAGGAGCTTGCAGCAGTCACAAGAGGGGAAATACACCAGAGAGCAGGAGGGAAAAGACATGCAAGACAGGAGGAAATAAGGTTGAGGGGAGAATAAATAGGGACCACTACTAGTGAGGTAAGAGAAGGCAATAGCTCTAGGAGGTGCCAGACCTCTGCAACTGAAGTTAATGCTGATCAAATTGGCAACGGTTCTTCAGCTGCAGAAGCATCAAAGGCACATTGTGCCGCTTAAACACTTTACAGATCAGCACTTTTTTTTTTTAGAGATCCCATAGTAAGACGTTACACATGTCCTAAGGAAGGACACTTTCTCTGATCCTTCTGTTCTCCATTCCTTTTAAATAAGATTTCCCTCCCTCTGCCCCCCTTCCCCACAACGTTACTGGGAGCAGGGCTGGCTGTTTTAAATATTTTTAGAACATGTGTTTACACACACACACACACACACACACACTGCTATAGAGTTTCCTATCGATTTTAAATCAGATAAAGAATTCATGATCTGCAAACCAGGCTGATTTCCTCTTGCCTGCTCCCCAAAACAAGAAATCACCCCCATCTTGCCTTCTTTAGAAAGGATTTGATCCTAAAAGGTTGTTGAACATGATTGCCCTAATCCAGCATCGCACATAAATACAAGCTCAAACTTTACACATTTGGGGTACAAACTGATTTGTCTTTAAATGGGACAACTGACATGCTTAAAAAGCAAGCAAGTGCATAAGTGCTTTTTTAAGGATCAGGATCCAGAGCTGAGTAAGGTGCTTAGCACTTTATATGCCCATGCCCAAATGACCCGTTTCTTCCCAGGTAACCAGCCAACTCCTTAAACATTCCTGTAAGGAAGCTGACATCATGGTTCCTCCAACATGCATTAAACAGCTCTACTTTATCCTCGTGCCTAAAATGCTGGTGTGCCCTTGCTGCTTGTACATCTCTGGAGCAAGACAAGAATACCTGGTTGTCATAATCAGCAGTAAAGCTGAACACTTTTTTTCCCAGTCAAATCTTAAAAACTGAAGTTGTGGCCACACAGGAAATACTGTATTTTTAAATTCACCTAGACATGAGGGATGAAGGGAATTTAAAAGCCAGAGAAAGTCCCTCCCTCCCCTGCATAAGCCTGACAAAGCACTCACCATGGATGAGAGGACTGACGGGCCTTGAGGCTACACCTTCCACCTCCCAGAAAACTGCCCTGACCAGAAGACTGTAGGACATTCTGGGGCTCCCACAGTGCTTCTGTTTGTGGTTGTTTCAGTTTGTATAAAACATTTAAGTATTTGTTCAGTCAGAGAGCAAGTGAGTGCATGCATGAATGCTTCTCAAAGTAGTGGTTAGAGGCTCACCCAGGAGGTGAGAGACACCTGGGTTTCAGACCTTGCTCCAGTGAATGCTTAATCATTTATGCAAAGTGGAAGCTGCCTCGATGGGAGACATGGAGATCTCCCCCCTGCCACCCAAAAAAAGTTATAATAGGTTGGTTAAGGCATTCTCCTGGGAGAAGAGGACTTAAATCCCCTGTGCAGAGAAGGGAAATAAATGTCAGCCTCCCACATCTTTGATGCATGCTCTAATCCAGGAATGTCTCCCCATTCAGAAACTTTACCGTCTTCATGCCTTTGCTTTTTTCTTAAGTGTCAGAAAAATCAACTTTTCATTTGGGGTAAAAGGGATGTTTTGGCACATTTTGACAGGGGATGACCAAGAACAAAAGAATTCTTTTTGGCTGATTCAGTCTCAGCCAATGTTTCTATTTTTTGTTTTTATTTTCCGGTGATTGCTACCGCCCACCCCCACTCAAATGATTAGCACAGCTCAAGCCTGTTCAGGGGTACTCCTGAAGTCAATATGAGATCTCACTCCTGCCACAGTCTCCCTTTCCTTTCATAATCACCCAGCCAGGGAATAGGGGCAAAAAGAGGCCAGTAAAAATTCACACCATATAGGCAGGGCAAAGTGAAAGCTACCTCTCCTTCTATCTTGCCTTTTTCTCCCCACCCCAATCGCTCACCAACGCCAGGACAGGGAGAGAAGGTCAGAAGATGAAGCTGTGGCTTCGTTCCCACAGCTCCATTGAATATACACCAAACAGCTGAGCTGGCCAGATGTGGAGGAGGTAAAGGAAGGCAGTGTCCCCCCAGTAAAGACATGCCAAGTGTTGCTATTTCTGCAGTACAAATGATTTGGCTTCAGCATTTAACAGAACTGAACTGGGAAAGTTTCACTTTTCCAAACAGTCATGCCAGGGGCTGCAGACTAGACAGATACCACTGTATTGGTTTACATTTGCTTCTCATTGGGTGTGTCTACATGTGCAAATAGTTGCAACTAAATTTACTGTGAATTAGCTTAATTCACATTAACTGATTTTTTGGCAGGTTGAGTGCACCTTCACTGGTGATTCCTCAAGGCCCGCCTCAAGGTGACTGAGAGAAACCTCCCCTGGGTCATCATCACAGGGTACGTGCTGCACAATATTTGTGAAGCTTAGGGAGAGATGTTCAGGGAGGCTGGGCAGAGGAGGCATGCCACGCTGAGGCAGCCTAGCAGCAGGGGCATGACCTGCAGTGCCAGCACCAGTGGTAGGTCCCTACCACCCCAGCATGGCCCAAGGTGCACCACATACCTGCCAGGGCACCCCAACAAACAGAGCCTCTCCGGCACCCTCCTACCCACCAAAAAAACCCTCTTCACAAAGTGAAAACTATACAGTATCTCAGTATCTGTCTGAGTCCCAAAGTGGGGAGCCATGGGGTGACGGCACTTAGGAGGCACAGCCTGGGGACAGGCAGTCTGCACCCCAGGCGTGGGCCATTCCCCTGTGGGTCTGAGGGCCACAGAGACCCTAGTAGGTGGCAGGATCATCCCTGGGCAACAGTGGCCAGTGCTGCTCTGGGGCAGGCGGCTCCCCCTCTGGCTCCCCAAGTGCAGCACTATCATCCCCCTGTAGTGCTGTGCCTGGCACCACCAGGTCTTCAGCCATGTGGCCTCAGAGTGAGCAGCAGGGATGGCCCCAGGTGGGTGGCAGGGGACCCAGGGTGGGGGACTCCAGTGCTGGATTGTGGTGAGATGGAGGCTGCACCCCACTGGGGTTGGTGGGCTCTCCCCTGCATCCAGATGCTGCCTCTGCAGAGGAAAGAGACAGAAGCCTTTTGTGAGTTTGCAACATTTCAGAGATAAGATCTGCATCAGGGGCCGTGTGTTGCCCAGCCTCAGATCAGGGGTTGGCTGTGCATGGGTGCCCAGGCTAGGTCTTGCCAGGTAGGCCTTGCCAGGCAGGCCTGCACCGAGGCAGCTGCTGGCTGAGTCCCCTGTCCCTCTTTGCTCCCTTGGGGCCAGCAGACTACTGGGTACTGGCCGCAGGCAGCCTGCCTTCCCCACCCTCTTCCCAGGGTGAGTGGGCCAGGCCAGGCTTCTGGCAGCAGCTGCTGCCATGGCTCCAGACCCCACTGACCCTCCTCTCTCCCTGCAGGCCAAATGCTCTGCTGCATCGCCACCCAGCTCACTGCACCCATGCTCTGGGTACACAGGGCTCCTGGACAACTGGGGCGAGGGGCTGGCTGTGCCCCCACACTCTCCACTGGGGACCATCTCAGGGAGGCACCCTGGGGCTGGCTCCCCAGTGCTGCTGCTGTGCCCTGAGTGTGCTCCTGCTGCATGCGCCCTGGGTGGTGCAAAATGAGCTGTTTGTGCAGTCTGAGGGGTGCCCAAGCCACTATGCCCTGCTGATCCTCCTGGTACTCTTTGTTTAGGACCCTGAGCTATGACAGTGATGAGCTGCACCCAGTGTCCTTGGCCTGCAATGGACAGCAGGCCAGTACCTGGCGGCCCCCGCGCCGGGAGAAGCTGGTGCTGTGGTGGCATGGCTGATGACTCCTCATGGCAGGGTCAGCACTGTGGAGCTGTTGAGGCAGCCACTGACCTGGGCTCCCCAATCTGTTGGTGGGTGCAGCAGCCAGGGAGGTGGGCAGGGAAGGGCACTGAACATCCAAGGACCCCTCCTTCAGTGACGTGTCACCAAAGGAGTTCAGGGCGGGGCAGGGGCTTGGGCAGGCCACCCCTGCTGATGACCACTGCAGGGGTATGGCCTTCATTTTGGGGCAGCATTTGCAGGTATCAAATTGAGTCACAATTAGCCATTTTTACTGTGCGGTAAGGGTGCACACATATAGATGCCTGCCTGTACTGCACAGTAAATTAGGCTAAGGTGCAGTAAAGCGCCTCGTGTAGATGTGCCCATTAAAGACATTTCCCATGTAAGCATTAGTATTGGAGGCCAGGAGTAAAATTTTCCAATTCATTGTGGTGCCAAGGCTCTTGGGAAAGTGTCAGCCTCCATATTTGATTTGAACTGAAAAGTTAGATCCTGAGCTATGATAATGTAACAACCTTAATAAAAATACTGGTATAAGATTGTTAGTTCTGTGAGCTGGCCTTGGGGTTAGGCAACAAGAGACAAATTCCAAAGGAGGAAAATTGTTTCAGGTTTAATAAGATGCAGAACTGACTATCTCCAAATCTTGGGCAATTAGGGTTGTTGATGCCATTCTACATCTAATTCAATATTGTGACTTAAGATTATGTAAAACCCTGAGAGCCTAGGATGGGGCTTTTTAAATCAAAACGAATAAATATTGATCTAGGTTTTCATTGCAGCTTTGTCTGCTCCCTCCATGTTTCAAAGCTGCCGTATGACAATGTTAGTTAAATATGAAGCGCCTTAGACCAAGCCTACACTCAGAGAACAGAGCACTAGAGAAGACAGCTCCCCTGAAACAGCTTGCAAACCCCACACAACCACTCCCAACCCCACCCACATGGGCAGCAAGCCTATGCACCAGCCAAGACCAAGCTTTACACAGGTCCGCAGAGCTGCCTGGACTTGGAAATGGCATACACACCGCTCATCTCCCTGCGAGTTCCCAGGCTTCCAAAACAGAACCGAGATCATCTGAACTAGGGAGAGGTGCTGACACATGCACTCAGGACGCCTGTGAGCCATCTACTCAAACTACTTGCCAGACTTGGGCACCTGTGGAGTAGGAGCAAGTGGACAGGGCTCGTTTCCAGTAGCACAGCCCTAGCCATGGTTCACCCAGGCAAGGCAAAGGTGCAGAGAGATGGGGTGATTTGCTCAAGGTAATGCAGAAGGTGAGAGGTGGGAAGCAGAGCCCAGCCCTCTTCAGTTGCCGCGCGAAGGCGCTGGGCCGCACTGTGGACAACGTACATGCTTCCTACAGCCAGGAGACACAATGTTAGGAAAAGAACGGGACTAATGGGGACACCCCCTACCAGGCAGACACTAAACATTTGCTCCAAGCTGCTTACCTTGTTTGTAAGTGTTTTAAGAGGGAGTCATGTTTTAGCCGTTCTGGAGAGCTCTGGTGCTCCCTAGTGGAGGCCAGACAATGCCAATTAAAACAGCTTCTGGGTATTTTCTTTCTATAACACCCATAAACTTTGTGCTTCTCTAATTTGATCAGACATTTATAAACATGATCTTGCTCCTTTCCCTCTCCATGGAGGAAATGCTGTACAGCAGCCACAAGGAGCAGCGTCCTAGGGGATAAGTAAGGGCTTGGGGTGGAATCAAGGCCTTGACCCTTCAGTTCATTAGAGAACTCCACTTTTTCAAGAGTTGAGGGTATTAGCATCCGTGTCTTAACCAAACTAGGCAACTTCCCCATGCTAATTTCCTTCCTCAGTTAGTGTTCTTCTCCTCCTTCTCTAATCACTTACTAAGGATTGTTACACACCGTTAAACAGCTGCTACATTTCACCTGAAACGGTTGATTTTCACTGACGTGCAAGATAAATCCCTTTGCAGTTCCTACAAAGGGACTGGAAGTTCAGGAACATAATGCTGCTATGAAGGATAATTTTAAAACCAGCTGCACTGTTTTCCTAGTTCTTTTTGATTGATGAAACAGCAGCCTGTTTGGGATTCTCAAGAACAAGGGTCTGCAGTACTGGCCAACATTTAGCTACTGACATATTAAAAACTTAAAGTAGCTGTAAAAGAATCATTACAGCGAGGTAAAAGCAACATAATAATTCCAGTCCTCCAAGCTCTACCGGTTGAGCCTACGTTCAGCACTGCTGTGGTGTCCCAGGGCTCTGTGTCACTTTTAATTTTCTGGTGTTTCTTCCAAATTGAAATATTTTAAGACAAGTTGGTGAACGTCTGCCAACTCCTTCTATCCCCTGGAGTGCCTAAGGAGCCTGATTTTTCAGAAGTGCTCAGCAACTTCAGCTCCCAGCAGAGTTTTGGATGCTCTCGGCACTTCTGACATCAGGCTGCTGGTTTCAGAGCATAGATCTAGACGTACATATTAGACCCAGTTCAGAACTGTTAATTCCCAGGCCTGGAGACTCTTCCATTTAGATGATTGCTATCACAAATAACCAACAAACCAAAAAAACCCACCCTAAGTAGCTTTCATTATGCTTTCACTATAGAAGACTGGTCATATCTCCAGAGAGATGTGGTCATATCTCCAGAGAGATGTAGTCATATCTCTGTTCAGTCACTGGCAATGCTATTCTTTAAATGGCCACAGATTGTCAGTGTTGACCAGAGTTATTTCTCTCTGCTGGAGCTATACCTTTGCTTTTTTGAGTGGGAAGAGACAGGATCTAGGCACTGATCTTAAGTGGTGACCTGAAGGATGCACCACTTTAGAGTTTGCTCAGGCTTCTGATTGGTGCTTCTGGGTATATGATTTTAATAGCAAGGAGTGAAGGGTCGCTCAATGGACCAAATCAATCTTCAGATGGTAAAGATTAATTTAGCTTCGACACCTGCAGTGGAACTACATCCATTTTCTCCAAATGAAAATTGGCCAGAGTTGCTTCATTTGTGCATTTTTTATTATTGCTTTCCTTTGGCTGCTGGGATGATCCAGGCCACAAAACGTTTGTCTATTTAAAGCCTAAGGCAGACACCCTCTGCAAAAACACAAAGGAAAAAAATGTTATTTCTGTGACCCTCAAGGTCACCAGAGATTTGTTCAAAAACTGAATCAAAGGAAAGGTTCCTTCTCAAAGGCTGAGCTGGATGTCCTATAAGAATGTCATTGTTTTAGCAGCAAATCATGTGAAAAGAGGCCAGCGCCAGAGCTCTGGTCTGAATAACTGTTTTTCAAAGCTCTGGTCAAGGATGATTTAGTAACTACATTGGTTTTGAATATAAACCAATTAGGACTTTCTGTGGGTTTTTTGGAGGCTATTAATTTTTACAATGTATTTATGCATAAGTCTTAAAAAGCCCAAATTCTATGTGGCATACTGCACCAATTAACACCTACAGAACTCAAGGGCTTGTGGTTAAGGGTGTCCTGCATCTTGTGGGACTGAGTTTTTTCAGGATAAAAATATAAAGCCTTATGTGGAGGAAAAAAAGTGAAGGCAGAGGATTTTTGAAGTCGATACCAAGAGGGCCAGGATTTCATCTGCAATGTCTCTTAATATTTTTAAGATTGTTGTGTGCAGTCTTGATACAAAATTATGCCTTGCAAATCTTACTCCTTTAAGTAAAGCTTTGAAAAAAATCAAGTCCTTAGTAACGTTACTGAGGAATCCAGAGACCCAGTGGTCAAGCACTCTTTTACATTCCACTGCCTGGAAAGGAAAGAAGCCATTTTTCTTTTTGCATTTGTAACCTTCAATCACAGCCCTTTAAAAATGATGCAGATTTCTTTTCAGTGTCTTTAAAGAGAGAATGAAAGATGAGAAAAGAGGCACTTAAGCATTCCCACTGACATGAAAGAGACAGTGCTTCAGTGCTCAACCAACTCCTGCTGACTGCAGCATGGAACTTGGGCTTCTAGTTAGACAGTATTCTGCACAATTCTAATTTTTCAGATAAATGTCCCCTTTAATATAAGAAAGCTGCACTTTCAAAGTGAATAATCAACAGCATGCTCTTCCTGAGAACAGTATGGGGCCAACCCACTAGCCAGCATTTCTGATTTGACTTTTTAAATCCCTATTCCCTTTAAAGTTTTATGCATAATTATCTTGCATTTACAATTTAGGGCTTTCCTTCTTATTTCACCTATTGCTCAGTTTCTTGAGCTCACACAAATCCAACATCTTCATTATGCATGCATTTGAGTAGAAAAATATTCACTTGTTTTGAGCAGCTCTGGCTAGAGGTACAATGGTGAAGTCTTCCTTACCTTCTTCCCCCAAAATGAACAATCTGGGAGAGCTGGAAAACCTAATGCAGTAGGTGTCCTTAAAAGGGGTGGAGCAGTAGGGCCCAGCAGCCAGAAGCAGGAGCCCAGCCCAACGCCACCCCCAGCCATTTCCCTGCTTCCTGCCCCTGCCCTTCCCCACCACTACCTGGCTCCCGGCTGCATTGCTAGACAAGGAGCATGGGGCTGTGCCGTATATGTGTGTATAGCCAGGGGCTGAGTGTGCGTGTGCGTAGGGTGAGTCCCACATGCAAACCCCACTACACGCATGCACCTATATCCCCCCTCACACTGCCATACATGCAGACACCCACCCCCTCACACACCCCAGCCACAATCCCCCCACAAACCCCATACCCCCCACACTCCATATCCACACACCCCCACATGCTCCCTCACCCCACATACCCAACCACCCACAGGCCCCCACACACCTATACACACCCCCTCACAATATATAAGAGTAAGACATCATTTTAAGCTATTATATACAATCACCTCTACGTACTCTGCACAAACACAAGTAAATCAGGACAAAAATATTTTCTGAAATCAAATTAATGCATGTCGTAGATGTTCACTTTTTAGGATATAATTTGGGGGTTTTTTTGGCTCTGAGATGGCAAAACCCCTTGCTGAAAGGAGTACTTCCAGGGGCAAAGGGAGGGACTTCCGGTGGCAAAGGTCAGGGATTAGGGGGCAGGACTTCCGGTCACAAGATCATGACCGGGGGTGGGGCTACACATGCAGCCCTCAACAGCTTGTCAAAACTCAGTAACCGGCCCTGTGCTCGAAATAACTGCCTGCCCCTCTAAAAGCATATATGTTGTCCAAGTTGACTAGTCACAGGCCAGTGACATTTTGTCATTGCTACGGATACCAATGAGTCGATAATATGGATTTAGGCTTGTTTGGACTTTTCCAGTTACTAATGTTTAAAAACTGATATACTGCTGACACCCAGGTTATTTTTTTATTTTATACTGTGCACATTCCTATTACCTTGGTCATGCTCTAAAGTTCAGATCAGCAATATTAAGCAGTTATTACACAACAGAACACAGGCTCCCTTAGGGAAATGTCTTTAGGCAAGCAGGAGGCTTAGTCCTTAGTGTCGCATTGCATCATATACTTGGTGTTTATGATAATTGTCCATGTATCGATTTGACAGTTTGAGCTCATTGTCTGACTATTACTAAACTAATGTCAATCTATGTGTGGCTTTGCTTTTGGTGGCTTTTCATATAAAAGACATATGGGATCAAAATCTGTTTTTGGAAATGTTGGCTTCAGTAGAGTTACTTCACATTTAAAGGTGTATAACCAACAGTAGAATTTGTTCCACAAACAACGACACCTTATCTAACATCAGTACCTGGATTAATGGCACTGAAATTAGGGACTGTGTATATATTTCCAAGTGGTCTAATACCTCAGTAGGCATTTCTGATCAATGAGTAGGTAGAAAGAAATAACATTTAGAATCCCCTTGACTTGATTAAGCTTCGCATTGGGCCTGGTGTGACCCTGGTTAAAGAAAGCTGCTTATTCAGGGAAGCAGGTACGTATGTTAGTGGTACTCAAACACATGCTTATAATATATGGTGGGACCATACCCATGACTGGGCAGTACGTATTGAGGGCTATACGTTGTACAGACGGGACAGAGTAGGGAGAAAAGGTGCAGGAGGGGTTGCTCTCTCTGTTTAGGAGCATTATACATCTACCCTAATCAAACTGGAATCAGAGGAGGAGAAAGTAGAGGCACTGTGAGTTAGGATACATGGAGGTAGAGAGGAAAGGGACTTGGTGGTAGGGGTCTGCTACAGACCTCCACATCAAGAGGAAGAGCTAGACTTGGAATTCTTGAGGCAGCTCTCAGAGGCCGTACAGTCTAGGGACATGGTTGTCATGGGAGACCGACCTTGACATTTGCTGGGAGAAGCACTCAGCCAAATCCAACCATTCACGTAGGTTCTTAACTTGCATGCAGGACCTTCACCTAGAGCAGGAGGTATACGGTCCCATTAGGGGGAATGCCTTACTGGACTTGGTGTTGGCTACGGGGGATGACCTGGTAGGGGAGCTGCAGATTTGTGGTCACCTTGGGACAGTGAACACCAATTGAATTCACCATATGGCGTAGAGTGGGTAAGATAATTAGTAAGGTGGAAGTGTCTGACCTTAGAAAGGCTAACTTCAGTGTGCTCAGAAGTTTAGTCAATGACACACTGCAGGATAGGAGTATCGGCGAGATGGGAGTCCAGAAAGGGTGGTTGTTCCTAAAGGAAGCGATCCTTTGGGCACAGAGGGAGATGAAAGGGAAAGTGGGGAAAGGGACCAAAAAACTTCCTTGGCTAAACAGAGAAATCCAGAGGGGTCTAAGGGCAAAAAAGGAGGCATACAGGTGGTGGAGGCAGGGGGAAGCTACCAAGGAGGCATATATCTACTTGGCCCACATCTGCAGGGAGGCAGTTAGAAAGGCCAAAGCAACTACAGAGCTGAGACTGGCAACATAAATTAAAGACAACAAAAAGTCGGGGGGGGGTTTGTTTTTTTTAGCTATGTAGGGAGTAAAAGGAAGGCACAGGGCAGCATAGGACCCCTATTGAACAAGCTGGAGCAATTAGTGACAGAGAGGGGGGACAAGGCTGAGCTCTTCAATGAGTTTTTTGCCTCAGTGTTCTTGAACAAGGGTCAAGATAAAGCTCCTAACGGGTTCTTAGATGGGCATCAGAGGGACACAAACCCACCAACTGTCAATGCTGACTTGGTGAAGTCACTTGGATGGACTGGATGTGTTTAAGTCAACAGGCCTGGATGAGCTGCATCTGAGAGTACTGAAGGAATTGACCGGTGTCATAGCAGAACCACTGGCATGACTGTTTGAGCACTTGTGGCACTCAGGTCAGGTCCCAGAGGGCTGGAAAAGGGCCAGTGTGGTCCCTATTTTCAAGAAGGGGAGGAAGGAGGATCCGAGTAATTATAGGCCAGTCAGTCTCATCTCCATCCTTGGAAAAGTCTTTGAAAAGATTATTAAGGATCATATTTGTGGGAGTCCAGCAGGAAAAATAATGCAGCAGGGCAACCAGCATGGATTCATAGCAGGTAGATCATGCCTGACTAATCTGGTTTCGTTTTATGACCAGGTCACAAAATGCTTAGATGCAGGAGTAGAGGTGGATGTTGTTTTCTTGGATTTTTGGAAGGTCTTCAATATAGTATCCCATCTCATTCTCATAAATAAATTAAGAGGCTGTGACTTAAATGTTTACACAGTGGGTGGCAATTTGGCTTGGAGGGGGGTCACACCCGAAGAGTGGTAGTAGACGGGTCGGTATTGACCTGGAAGGATGTGGGTAGTGGGGTTCCACAGGGCTCAGTCCTTGGACCTGTACTATTCAATGTCTTCATCAGAGACTTGGATGTGGGCATGAAGTGTACGCTGTCCAAGTTTGCGGATGATACTAAATTGTGGGGTGAAGTGAACACTCTAGAGGGTAGGGAACAACTGCAGAACACAACAGGATGCAGTACAAGGACAAATGCAGAGTGCTGCAACTAGGGTGTAAAACTATCCATTACACTTACTGGCTAGGAAATGACTAGGCCCGTGTGAATACGCAGCTATTCCATTCGGCTTCAGATCCAGCTGCTTTGGATGCCAGGGATCTGATCCGGAGCTCCAGAACAGTTTCCTGCTTCGATTCAGCCGAAGCGGCTCCAAAGCTTTAGAGCTGCTTCAGAGATCTGGCCGTAGAATATAATGGGGAATCAATGAAATATCTATAACGTTGTTGTTTTGTGTCTGATTTAGATGAAACTTGCAGGGGTGGTAGCCTCTGCTGAGGGCATGAGGCCTGCCAAGTGTCAAGAAGATAGGTGCAGGGGTTTGGGGGGAACTGCACCCCACATTCTTGAAAGCAAAACACATCACATGTATGTGTTACACGACAGGGGGGTGAAAACTGCAGCCTGCCAAGTTTCAAGGTGATAGGTGCAGGGTTTTGGGAAGAACTGCAGCTCAAGCTGTTGACATGCAAAACTCGTGACATAGATGACCATGTGTTAAGACGTGGTCCAAAGCTTCGCACAGCCCTAGAAATGACCTTCTCAGCAGCACAGAAGCGGAAAGGGATCTCAGAGTCACAGTGGACTCCAAGATGAACTTGATTTGTCAGTGCAACGAAATCATCAGCAAAGCTAACCGCATTTTATCATGCATCAGCAGAGGCATGACAAATAGATCCAAGGAGGTGACACTTCCCCTCTATGCAGCATTGGTCAGACCACACAGTTGAAGCACTGCGTCCAGTTTTGGGCACCATGCTTTAAGAAGGATGGTCCAGAGGAGGACCACTTGTATGGTTGAGGATTTACAGGCCAAGCCCTATGAGGATAGAGTAAGGGACCTGGACCTCTTCAGCCTCTGCAAGAGAAGGCTGAGAGGTGAACTTGTGGCCATCTACAAATTTATTAGAGGGGTGCAGCAAGGTATCGGAGATGCTCTGTTCACCACAGGGTGCCTCTTGGGTAACAAGGAACAATGGTCCCAAACTGACAGACAGCAGATTTAGGTTAGACATCAGGAAAAACTTCTTCACAGTAAGGGTGGCCAAAATTTGGAACGGGCTTCCAAGGGAGGTGGTGCTGTCCCCTACCTTGGGGGTCTTTAAGAGAAGGCTGGATAGGCACAGATCACTGGCTGGGTCATCTTACCCCAGCACTCTTTCCTGTCCAGGGCAGGGGGTCTGACGCAATAATCTGTTGAGGTCCCTTCTGACCCTAGCATCTATGAATCCATGAAGAGGGATGAATTAAGGATGGGTCTAATGATTTCTTTCCATAGGGATCAATTTCCATATAAAGCCAGGAAACTGAAGACTGGCACTGAAGACCTTACAAGCAAGATATGTCTCCCTTTCTGGAAAGGTTTTGTGTGTATGTGTCTGTCCAAAAAAGGAAAAACATTCTGCTTGTGTATAGTATATAAAAAGACTTTAGTGAAGCAACTTCAATATGTACCCGCTCAGGATCTGGTCTTAGATTTTAACACATACTATGCAGTTAGAAGAGTCTTTCAACTGCTCTTTTAAAAGCTCTGTAAACGCCTGCAAAATTATCTAGAGAGCAAAGCCATATTTTTTAGAGTTTATTGAACTATTCCACAAAAAAGAAAAACACAGATGAACACGTCTCTGAGTGAAATGCAAAATGATTTAAGGACATATTTTTGATTAGTCAGATTCTAGGTATATTCTGCTTTGATGAGATGGCAGTGCCAACACACACAAAGACAGGTATTGCTTCTAACAGACAGAGTCACTTGAGACTGTGGGGGCTCAGAGACAGTACAGAAATACGAATAAAAGTCAATTAAGACATTCAACAACTTGCAAATTAAATACTTCTGTGTCTGTTAATGGGCTCTCAGATTCCATGCATGTATTCCTTAACTCAAACTTCTTCTCAAAGCCAAACCTTCTTACTAAGAAGGACAGGGTAGGTCTGCTGTCACTGCACCCTAATTAGAGGGGCTGCTTCTTCTGGATCGAGGGCTGCCTTGTCCTTTTCTCTCTTCTGATTCACTCTTCTGCTCAGCCTCATCATTTCCCTTTACTAGAGACACTGCTCTTCTCCAACGGGCAGCTTTATATGTACCAAGCACAGTAGCAGAAACTACGAGAACTGAAACAAAAAGTGACAGCACCAACGATTTCCACCAGATATAACTGGAATCCTGCGCTCCGGGAACTAAGAGAAACAAAACAAGGAAAAGAGAAACTTAAGACACACAGGACACAATTCTAGCCTGTTTTCCTCCAGGCCTTTTGGGAACTAAGTATGTGTCTGCACCTAATTTACCCCGTTTCACTGACTGCACCTGAACATGTAAACCAGCAGCCCAACTGCTAAGGTGACATGAGGCTGCTTTGTACCAAGTGACTGATACTCTCAGGACCTAAAACTGGCCATGCACAAGTAAGATCACTTAAGCAAATGTGATACAAAATCAGCATAGGGAATCCTACCAGAACCATCTACTCTGAATGAGTTATCTATACCTCATTCAGCCCTGGATGGTGTTTGGGTAACTAAAAGACAATCGTTATAATTTATGCTACAGCCCAGGCCCAAACTGGAATTCGGAGAGTGTAGATTGTAACTTTCTACAGCTCTCCAGAGCTGCTTTCATGTTTGGACATAGCCAAAGATCTGCATGACACTGTTGGAGAGAAGAATCAGGCTCCTTCTCTCTCTCCCTCTCTCTCATATATACAAAATGAACAGCAGCAGCTGCTCCAAAGGTTGTTCGTTTTCTCTCTACAGTTGATTAAAGATACTTTGGAGCTTCTACTATTTCCAATGCCAAACACCCCGGGAATATGCAGTGGACTCTATTATGCAAGCTTTGGGTGCAAGACATGGGAAGTGATAGTGTCTCTACTCAGCACAAGTTAGGCCTCATCTAGAATACTGTCTGGAGTTTTGGGCTCCACATTTTACAAAGAACATGGAGAACTTACAGAAGGTCTAGAGGCAGGCAACAAAAATGATAAAGGGCTTAGAAGGCAAGTCACACAAAGAGAGGCTGAAGAAGCTAGGCATATTCAGCATGCAGAAAAGATACTTTAAGAGGGGATCTGATAGCAGTCTTCAATTACTTCAAAGGTTGCCACATAACAGGAAAAACACTTTTTCTCTTTTGCTGTAGAGAGCAGGACACAGATCAAGACTTGAAGTTGCACTGAAGTAGGTTTAGATTGGATATCAGGAAAATCTTCACTGTTAGAACAGTGGGGTAGTGTTCTAGTGACTACCTAGAGGAACTGTGGACTCTCTATCACTGGAGGTGTTCAAGAAGAGTCTGGACACCCACTAGTCAGGATGATCCAGGCATAGGTAGGACTGTGTCCTACTATGGCTATTTCCCATGCTCCTGGGATTTTCTGGCTGTTGCATGGGGCTGTGAGGGAATATTTTTTTCTCCTGCTGCTATATGTCAGGGTTTTTTTAACCTTCCATTGGGTGCTTGCTGCAGCCAAGGCTGGGGATATCGACTGGGGTTTGCCAGTGCTCCTGCCGGGACTTAAGCCAAGAGGTTCTTGGCTAGAGGGTCTTGCCCTTCTCCTCAGGGTCAGACCAACTACTAAATTTGGGGTCAGAAAGGAATTTTACTCTCATGGTCAGATTGTGGAAATTTCTGGACTGTGGAAATGTTTGCCTTCCTCTATAGCAGGGGGTGTAGCCCTCTTCCTGGGATCTCTCAAGTGTATAACAACATTTGTGACAGCAGGATGTTGGCTGCCATAGTCCCCCTGCTTTGTGTGTGACAGGTTAGGGAGTTATGCCTTGTGTTGTGTCAGAGTTGACTGTGTAGTTTTGCTAAGAAGCAAGACAATGGATTTGTATAGGATGTTTAGGATAGGGATAATCCTGCCTCAGGGCAAGGGGTTGGACTGGATGACCTCTCAAGATCCTTCCAGCCCTGCTTCTCTATGATTCGAAGCGCAATATTCAGCCATGTGAGTACTCTGAAATGTGACTGACAGAGCTGTAAACAATGGTGCCTTTGCTAGTCACCTGTTTTCTGCCTTTGTCCTGTAAAAAGC
This sequence comes from Crocodylus porosus, assembly GCF_001723895.1. NCBI lineage: Eukaryota > Metazoa > Chordata > Crocodylia > Crocodylidae > Crocodylus > Crocodylus porosus. The sequence goes on from NW_017728914.1 coordinate 22,466,652, forward strand.
TTAGAGGACCACCAGCTCCCCTCCTTGCCAGGAAGCAGACTGGGTGCAGTGAGTTTTCTGCAGAGGGAAAAAAATTCCTCCAAGGGTGCACAGCCTCAGAAGCATTCCCAAAAGCTGCAACTCAGGCACCACTGTGACATTTCACTGTAAACTATGTCCTCTGATAAAGACTACAGCAAATACTGTGAAATGTATGTAAAGGATGCCTTCACCTGGGGTGACCTTGCAAATCCATGAAGCCAGTTCTGAGCAGGGAGATGAAATCAAGGTCCCATTTACAGGTTCAATCTGAATACACAAATCCTGAGTCTCTTGGAAACCCCTGAAAACCAAAGCAATGAACGTATCTTTATATTAGTCTGGATTTCCTGACCTCAAAGTCACAGCAACATTCCTCCCTGATGTCCTCCCCCAGTAATACTGTCATCCTTAGGTAAAGGAAAGGTGAAGCTCATGAGAAAGAGAATGTATTTTACCAATGAGGCACTTCAGTGTCTCTACCAGGCATGATCCAGGTTTTGGATTGGAGATTATGGCTCAGCTTGAGTAACCAGCTTTTCTTAGAGATGACTTTAGCAATCCACCTCTGCAAACAATAAACAAAAGTGGTACTGTAGCAAATATGATGCCTACAATGTACACCTGGATAACAAGGAGACCCCCAAATAACTAAATAGATACAGTCTCATTTTGGCAGCAGGATAGCACATTCAAGTCATGAGGCAAGTTCTTTTCATTCTTAATGCCAGTTAAGAAGAAAGAGGCCATTTTAATATGTTAAGAGCCCAAATCTGCACCCGTGGAATTTTGATTTAAAATGGTAACAGGTGCAGGAGGTTCAAACACGTACAGATCAACTGCCCGACCATAATGAAGTACTAAGCCTAGAATCTTTTTTAAAAGGATGCTGTTAGACAGTTTAGGGCCAACATTTAACTTGTATTACAGTGCACTTAGTAGATGGGAGTGACCTTCAGGTCCTGGTTCTATCAAATTATCTATCTAAACAACCTCACTCTGAGTTTTCTGTATTGTTCATTCATAAAAGAATTTCCCCCAGATAACTGCATAGCAAAGTTGTTTTTAAAACTTCATTTTTTTCCTTAATCTCCCTGCCTTGATTTTCTAATTAAAGACAGAAAAAATGCATCTTTCAGTTGTGGAAAAATTCAAGACAAATTGACATATACTCCTTCACACACACAGAAAAAAAAACCCATCACACACAATTTTTGTAGGGCATACCTCGAAATTTTCAGTTTCTACTCAGTCCCTACTCAGACAAACTCCCATTGATATTAAAGGGAAGCTTTGACTGAGCCGGCACCTCATGCTTTTTAGCTTAGTGATAGTGTTTACTAGTAATATTTAAAGCTGCTGACAGACGTGAAAAAAGCACTTTACTAGACGAAGCAGCGCGTTAGTTCAACCCAGCTCTGCAGCATTGATATAGATCATGTGCTTCAGCGGGGCTTTGTGCTTTTATCTAAAGACGATTCAATCAACTGTTAATTAAAAGCACCAAAAAAGCCCTGCTGAAGCGCCCAATCTATACAGACACTGGGTGAGCCAAGTCCAACTAATGTGATGCTTCTTCTGGGCATATGCTAGGCTTGGTGCAGGGGCACACCGAGTTTGAAGTAAAGTATTGTTTCTTGGGGTTTTTTAAAAGTCTGTAAGCAGCCTAAGTGTTGGGCTAAAAACCCATGTTCAGTGCTGTGCAAATATAAAGTAAGAAAAAAACTGTCCGAGGCTCAGAGAGTTTACAATCTAAGTACAGGTTTGTTTAGCTGGCTGGCAAACCCTGTGCTGACAAATCCTGATCTCAACGAATCATAAACCATGTCCTCACAACAAAGGGAAAGAGCTCATAAATAAAAAGCAAGAATAAAAGGGAGGAGTAGGCTCTTTAGGTACATAAAAGAAAAAGTAAGCAGTGTTTTTCAGAGAGGAAAAAGAGATCCAATATGCTGGGATAAAATGATCATTCCAAGGTTTTAAAAAATAAATATTAAAGAATACATTGTACACAACCTCTTTATTAACAGTTTTATATTTGAGTGACTGACCTGTTCTTCTGCATCTTGTAATTTTAACAGCTGGGACCCTTCGTATTGACTGCACATAAATTCTGCTCCACTCTTATTCAGTGCCCCAAAAGCAGGAATATAATAACAATTTCCATTCCAGTATTTCCAAAAGGGGAAACACATCTTGCTTGTAAGGTCTTTTTGAAATAGAAGACACAAATTAAAAGGCACAAAACTCATTATACACCATCTTGTACCCATACCATCAGTCTTCAGCTTCCTGACTTTATACTGAAATTAATCCTTATGCAAAGAAATCATTACACACCGCTTAAATCCACTCCTCTTTAGAACAGATTTTATTATAAACACGTTTCAATTCTATTAACATAGTTACATGCTTCCCTGAATAAGCAGCTTTCTTCAACCAGGGTCACACCAGCCCCCCCCCAAAATGCAAAGCTTATTCAAGGGGAATCTAAATATCATTATTCCTTTCTATCTATCCATTGATCAGAAATAACCACCTGGTATGAGACCTAGTCAAAAAAAGACCAAGCTAAAAGGTTGGGTTTTATAATGTATTCAGAATGCTGGTCAATGGCTCATAAAATGGTCAGTCCAAAATAACAAACCACAGCAGAAAAGGAAACCCAACTCCCTGTGCTGTCTTACTCACCATATTCACAAAGCTCTAATTTCTTCATTTCTTGACACGTCACTGCACCATCACACAACCCTGTGATTCTATTGCAGGTTGTACGGCTGAGACAACGTGGGCACTTCTGTTGGCAATACATACCGTACCGTCCTTCACTGCAAGCTGAAACATTTTTTTAAAATCTTTATATTTAGCTTTCAATTTTGGCAAATCCTCAGTGTTTAGACATATGGAGAAGGGGGGAATGAATGAATAAATGAATGAATGAATGGATGGGTTTGCACAGGTATTTATGTCTACAAGCACTGCACTCACTGTACCCTATAGGTATACCCTGAACTTCTTTGGGTCTCAGGTTTCCACCTGTAAAATGGGGAAAATATTACCCCCCAAAGTCCCAGGGGTTCTAAATAAATACATTAGGGGCGAAAGCTGCTGAGCTGCTTTGGTAGCCACGGTTGTACAAATACTGGAGATAGCTAGAAGGCAAACTGAGATTTACTTTCACAATCTGCCATTTAGTTGACTTGACACAACTTAGGGGTCAAACATGCCCTTAAGGGGCAGTGCAGCATGTGCTTGCAATAAAAAAACCCTGGATTATGGCCTAAACCAGGGGATGTCAACCAGGCAGGGGTACTTGGAAAGGCCCTGGGGGGATGCATGGGCAGGTGTGGATGAAGCGCTGCCCCCACCACCCTGCACCACCGCCTCCCAGGAGCGGGAAGGGGGGGGGATGGGAAGCTCACACGCCCCCACCACCCATCACCTTGTGCTGCTGCTGCTCTGCATGCAGCCAGCACCAACCGCCA
>NW_017728914.1:22470254-22486690 GCF_001723895.1 Crocodylus porosus
CCTGCTCCCCATCCAGCTGCCGGGGGCATACTGATTAAAAAAGGTTGAAAACCACTGTCCTATACTGTTGGCAAAACTTCTGATTTTTATTTTTTTCCTCTAAAAAATAAAGACTGCATTGACTTTGGACACAACAGACACAACCCACACAAGCATATTCAAAGGCAAGGATGCTCAAAGGCAACTGGTTGTTTCTTTTCTTATTATTTTGTGTTGGCTCTTACTGCTCAGACCTGATGATGAATGCCTGGCCATCTGGCTATAACATCACACTAATTGTACCAAAAATGCTCCAAAGCATTTATGAGCAACCTTACAAGGCAAACCACTGGGCTAAGGGGCAAGGTAAAAATACAACTCCTACAAGCAAACAGATTACAGATACTTGAGAAACAGAAAAATTAAAACAAAAAGTAATCACCCCTTTGATTTATATTTCTATGTGCATTTTTACAGCATGCATAGCATTAAAGAAGTACATAGTTACCACTTTTCAGGTACACAGCAACTTTTCTTTTCCTGCTGAAGATCAGTTCTTTACCACTGACAGGTATGTAACTCTCCCCCCAGTAAGTTACTCCAGAGCAGTCAGCTGCTATGATACAGGCTGACACTGCAACCTCCAAGAATGTGTATGTTAGTCCTCCTACCGGCTGCAGGAGCAGCATTCTGGGGTATTTCCAAAAAATGCCATTACCTGAAAGATTTAAAGAAAAAAGAAAAGAAAAGCCACCCTTCATATTCTGCGCATTGGACCCTCTCTGTTGGGTGAAAAGTGACTGGCATGCATTAGTAAAACAGCGGTACTCAGATTTTTTTTTTGTGCATGAAAAAACATAGCTAAATCTCAGACGGTGTGCTGACAAGGCACTGATAAATCCCATCATCTCATACCTGATTTTATTCATGGGTTGGGAGAAGAAAATTTTTTCTTGCTATTTTAATTACTATTTGGTTTCTCAACTTTGAATGAACTAAAATAAACTCAGCTGAAAACATTATCCTCTCCCTGCAGAGGCAGCGACTGATGTCAAAGGGAGGTTAGCATTTCCAAACACAAGTTCCAAGAGCCTGGCAAAGGACTTCCCGAGTTCAGTGATCTGGTTATCCTTAAATCTTTGACATCAAATATGCTCTGTTTGAATATTAGCTTTCATTTAAGTAATTTTTAGAGATTATAGTAAATGTACATGGTGATATGGGTTGTTATGACAACAGTCAATTTATACACATTCTCTGGGTAGCAGAGCGTGCTAGCATGCAAATCCATTCTAATGATAACCTGTAGATCAAATCCAGTTAAATTTGTTTCTAAAGCATAAGTGAAGCCACTAGAGGGCCACGCAATCTCCCTATTACACAAATACACACATGATAATATGCATTTGAGGTGTCAGTAATTTAGGCTCTGGTAGCGCTGAGCCATGTGATTGGCACACACTGGATCAGGCATGCCATTCTACTGAGCAAAGGACCGTGTTAACACATAGATGATAGACATGGTAGACACATGATAGAAAGGCCAAACGAACTACTATACAAACCAAAAAATTAAAATCACTGCCTACAAAGTGCTGGGTGTTTTTCCAGCAATCCTGTTCTGTGACTGCATTAAGCCATTTCAGCCTCTCATTCTCACCAGGTTCCCCTTTCCTTAAAAATCAGAAAATTCTCTGCAACCCGCCCACTCCAAATGAATGGTTTTGCAGGTTTCTAAAGAAACAAATTTTCCTTAAAAATGAACATAAACTGAGTATCTAAATTGTTCTCATCATGGCATGTGTTCCAGCATTTCAAAAACCTCCTGAACAGAGGCTGGCAGTTGTCTCCCTGAGCAACCCAAAGCACAACACTTGGACACACTGCTCTGAAATTAAGCCTAGCTCATTATGTGGTTCATGGGAAATCATTACAAATAATTTTTCAAAGCCTGTTGATTTTTGAATTTCCACTTCAGATGAAAAAATGGATTTCTTCATTATCAGTCTCTTTGTTAACAAATGATAATCCAAACCACAGTGACCTTGCCTGCTGAACTGCCGTTCTGTTCATAGAACTGCATGCATTACATCCTTCTAAATTTACGTCATGTGACACCTTTTGATAAACCAAAACGTGGGGCTTCCCAGTCTCATCCAAAGAGAAGCTATAGCTGCATGCTTTCTCCATGCTCTGCACTTTCATTCCAATGCGGCAAAATTTGTAAAATAAATGCAATCCGCCACTTCCAACCATCCCCAATGCTTCAAGCTTTCCTGCAAGAATTTATTTACGATAGCTTAATCTTTACTCCCTCTCCTCAAGAAATGAGTTGACAAATCAAAGGTTGCAGAGCAGGAAAAGCCTACTTAGAGCATGATTCCTAACCTGGTATGGAAGCATGTTCAGAAGCCCATTATACCTCAATCCTGGGACAGCGCACACCTGATTTAAAAAGCAGTCACTTGTGAGGGTTCCCACCACCACCCACTAGGGATGGGGAGGTATGGGGGGCACAAATGATCCAGATAGGGAACCGGTGGGCCTAACCTTGTGCTATTATCTGACTGCAAATGGAAGGAGGGAGTTAGTTGCACCATGAAAGCAACAACAGCACATTACCCCACGTAGCCAGCACAAGCACGTATGTCTCAGAAGGAATTGCTGCTCAAAAGTGGACCGAGTGCCAGGACACCCCTGGGGAAGTACAGCTCTGAATCAGTGCTGAGGTGAACACAGACAATTTGCCCCTTCCAAAGAAGTCTGCTTTGAATCACCAACTCAGTGTGGTCACCCTTGGTCCTGAAGGTTGCAGAAGAAAATTCCTGCCCCCATACCTAACCCAGCCTGACCCTTCTTCGTTTGCAAAAAATTTTTGTAGCTGGCTATGGCTGCAGAGATTTTTTTATACAACCTAGACTGATCTGACAATTTCAGTTCTCTTGCAGCCAAGTTCTGTCACTTTACTCAAATAACCGTAGTCTGTGTGCAGTTCAGAGTAGGATACTACTGGGCACATAATGGAGTCAGGCCTTGTACATAAACAATAGAGATTTGAATCTGTAGTATACATTGTGTGACAATATTCACAGGTCAGGAAGGGATTTAGCAGAGTGCAGTCAGGTAAAATAAGAGGAACTGAATTATTTCTTACCTTCATTTCTCTTACAAACCCAGGAAGCTGAGGATGAGCAGTTAACTTGGTTCAAGCTCCCCTTCGCAGTTAGCTGATTACAAGTGGTCAAAGTGGTATTTTTGGTGTGACTTACCCTGAACAATCAAAACACACCATACTGGAGGTTAATCACATCCAATGGCATGGAAGCTAAGCCTCTGGTGCATGAAAATATATTACTTCAGAAACAAAATGGTTAGGCTAACCCTTTCCCCCCTGTCCCTGCCTCCCAAAGAAAGACTAAAAACTGATCATAGAATCATAGAAATTAAGGGCTGGAAGGGATCTCGAAAGAACATTGGGTCCACCCCCCTTGCTCTGGGCAGGAATCAAACAAATGAGAAAATCAATTGCTCAAGGGAGGAATCCTGAATGCACAAAGTCCATCCCATCTTGGTGGAAAGGCAGCAAAAGGGCACAGCAGCCCCCTTGGCTCTCCAGGGAACTGGCAGACCTCCTGCATCTTAAAAGGAAGACCTACAAAGGATGGAGGACTGGAACCACCACCAAGGAGGAATATTCTGCTCTGGTCCGGACCTGCAGACAGCAAATCAGGAAAGCCAAGGTTGCAATGGAACTCCAGCTAGCTACAAATATCAAGGACAATAAAAAGTACTTTTCCAGATATGTGGGGAGCCAGAGGAAAAGCAAGGGCAACACTGGACCCCTGCTAAACCAGATGAGGCAACTGACAACTGATGCCCAGGAAAAAGCGAACTTGCTAAATGGGTACTTTGCGTCAGTTTTTCACCAGTCCCATGGGACAGCCCTGCCCACTATGGGTCAGGGAGGCCCAGGTGAGGGAGATCCCCTGCCCTCCATTAAAGCTGACCTCGTGAAGGAACACCTTGAAAGGCTGGATACCTTCAAGTCAGCCAGCCCTGATGGGTTACACCCAAGGGTACTCAAGGAGCTGGCAAGCATCACAGCTCAGCTCTTAGAGAGCTCTTGGCACTCTGGTGAAGTGCCTGAAGCCTGGAAGAAGGCCAGTGTCATGCCAAACTTCAAGAAAGGGAGGAAAGTAGATCCGGCAAACTATGGGCCCATCAGTCTGACCTCTATCGTGGGGAAGGTCTTGGAGAAGATTATCAAAGAGGCCATCCTTAACAGACTAGCTGAAGGCAATATCCTGAGGGATACCCAGCATGGATTTGTTGCGGGTAGGTCTTGCTTGACCAATCTCATCTCCTTTTATGACCAGGTGACCTATCACCTGGACAAGGGGGAAGAGATCGACATTGTATATCTTGACTTTAAAAAAGCCTTCGATCTGGTATCACCACGATCTTGGCTAAACTGGCTAGCTGCGGCCTTGACTTCACCACGATCTGCTGGCTGAGGAATTGGCTCCACGGTAGGACCCAGAGGGTGGTGGTCGATGGGAGCCAATCGTCTTGGTGTGCAGTCACCAGTGGGGTCCCTCAAGGCTCTGTCCTAAGGCCTATACTATTTAACATCTTCATCAATGGTGTGGACACTGGCGTCAGAAACAGACTGACCAAGTTTGCTGATGACACCAAACTCTGGGGTAAAGCATCCACACCTGAGGACAGGAGGGTCGATCCAGGCAGATCTTGACAGGCTCATGACATGGGCGGACGAGAACTCCCTGATGGTGTTCAACACCGATAAATGCAAGGTTCTCCACCTTGGGAGGAAAAACCTGCAGCATCCTTATAGGCTCGGCAGTGCTACACTGGTTAGCACTACAGAAGAAAGAGACTTGCGAGTCATCACTGACCACAAGATGAACATGAGCCTGCAATGCGATGCTGCGCCTAGTAAAGCAAGCAAAATGCTGGCTTGCATCCATAGATGCTTCTCGAGCAAATCCCGGGACGTCATTCTCCCTTTGTACTCGGCCTTGGTGAGGCTGCAGCTGGAGTACTACGTCCAGTTTTGGGCTCCACAATTCAAAAAGGATGTGGAGAAGGTTGAGAGGGTGCAGAGGAGAGCCACGCGCATGATCAGAGGTCAGGAAAATAGACCTTATGATGACAGTCTGAGAGCCATAAGACTCTTCAGCCTGGAAAAGGGCAGGTTCAGGGGTGATCTGGTGGCCACCTATAAGTTTATCGGGGTGACCACCAGGACCTGAGGGAACGTTTGTTCACCAGAGCGCCCCAAGGGATGACAAGAACAAATGGTCACAAACTGCGCCGCGACTGATTCAGGCTGAACATAAGAAAGAACTTCTTCACTGTTCAAGCCCCCAAGGTTTGGAATAGACTGCCGCCAGAGGCACCTGTTCAAGCACCCGCTCTGACACCTTCAAGACACATTTGGATGCTTATCTTGCTGGGATCCTATGATCCCTGCTGACTTCCTGCCCCTGGGGCAGGGGGCTAGTCTCGATGATCCTCCAGGGTCCCTTCCAGCTCAAATGTCTATGAAATCTATGAAATCCCAGCAAAGTGTCTGTCCAGTCTCCTTTTAAAGAATTGTAAGGTTGGGGACTGCAACATCTCCTTGGGAAGTCTACTCCAGATTCTGGTCACCCTTACTGCAAAAAAGTTCTTCCTTACATCCAACCTGAACCTATCCTTTAACAGTTTATGGCCATTGCTCTTTGTCCTTCCCTGGGGTGCCCTAGTGAACAGTTTTTCTCTCAGCTCCCAATCAATGGGCAGAGCAGAATTTTCAGTCTATCTGAGCATCTGAATGTATATCACAGCACACCCAAACATCCATGTTAAACCTCCATATGTAGAGTTTCAAGTCCCACCTCAGACTCTTGGGTCATGAGTACCTTTTCAAAATGCCCTTTTAGCCTTGCACCTCTCTCTTTCGTGATACTTAAATATTTGTCTTAAAGCTTTCATGACAGCCTATTTTTACCATTTCTGCATTTCTCCAAGCTCATTTCCTCCAGGACACTCTTTTTCCATCTTATATGTCTCACTCTGTCAGAGCCAGTTATGATGATTATCAGCCACAGACAGTTATCCATAGCGAAGAAATACATCACTGCAATAGGCCCTTCCGGCCCACGTCAGCAGATGCACAAAAACTGAATGCCTGTCCTACAGCAATCGTGGAGCAGATATCCATTTCATTTTTCAAAGGAGAACCGTCCTGTTCCAGAAATCCTGTTCCAAAAACTAAGGTAAGGAAGGCAAGGGGGCAAGGCAATGGTCTCTAAAGAGGTCCTTGTACCAACTGCATCCGGGAACACAACTATAACTGGCCACTGTATGGCAAGAAGGTGTCTTGTATACTCCCTTAATCCACAGAAGAATTAATCATAACCTGGGCCTACATTAGTATAGGAATTAAATCATCCTTTTACATCTGGCAGTGGTTTCTCCCTGATCCCACCTGTCAGTGAAGGGGGGAAACTGGATCCCCTGGGATACAGGATGAGGAAACGTAAGTGCATCACAGAGTAATCAATACAGAGCCTGAGCTGGGAAGAAGGGGCAAAGAACTGCTAGACAACTCTCTCTCACTGGAGAACAAAGGCAATTAGATAAGAGATACTTGTGCCTTTGAATTCCTCACCCTTACCCTAATCCAGCATAGTTGTATTCAAGTCAATGGAGTAAAATGACATCAACTGAGGATCTAGCCCTTTACATATATGGTTTCCAAAACCTGATTAGATGTGATTTAATACTCTTGTTCATGAAGTAAGCAAGCTGCCTTACAAAATATGCTGATTCTTCCTGCCCATGTTTTCCTTATCCCTTTGCAAGGAACCCACTGAGCCAATCCACGCAGGTTTGTTTAACACAGAGGTTATCCAGGCCTACAGGACAGAAACAAGTGTATGTTAAAGAACAGGTTAATGACAGACGAGTATAAGAAGAAGAGGCAGATTTATTAATGGTGCCCTGCACATAACACTTGAACTCTGAGAGGGGACTGAAACCAAAAGTCTGACTGAGACGTGGATCTGACAGATGGCTCCCTTCTGTAGAACATAACTTTCTACAAAAGTGTGGCAATTTCAAAGGATTAGGCTGAACACGGCCTCACTTTCCTGGTACATTCTGCAGTGGACTGGTTTAAAGATTTTTAAGCCAACCCAGAATGATGCTGAGAAGTCATACACTCTTGTAACAAATCTTATGGCATCAGAGCCTCTTCACACTATGCTTATTTTATTACAAATTTCTTGCATGCTTGGAACAATAATGTGCGGGTACAGCACAACCTGTTAATAAGCCCAAATATGCAGAATAGTAGGAATTGATGATACCAAGACTGGCTCTGTGAAATACAAACAGCCTAGATAAAACAGTTACTAGAGTTAAAGCATGGCAGAGTCTCTCCCAGTGGTACCTGTAGCAGATTTAACTCCCACAATAAACAGAAGCATGTTCTAAGTCTATTCTAATACTATACTGCATTAGCTTTACAGTGAGCCAATGACAGCCAGCATTAAGTTTTATACAGCTACGAACTAAGGCACTCCTACCTAGTTATCACAGTAAAAGACTAAGTGTGGCAGATAGAATGACAAAGAGGTTGTTCATGCTACTTACTGTCCCATAAATCTATACCGTTGGGTTAGATATGCAGACCTCACCCAATGCTGCAACTCACAGCTGTTTAGGTCTCACAGCAAGAGTACATATAGCTTGATTTTTCTCATTTAAACACCTGTAAATAGCTCAAATTACATGCCTAGTGTCATTTAAGTGAGATCAGGCTCCCTATCTTTCCAACAGACAGTGTGTTCCACCAGGTCCAGCTCCAGAGTTCGATCCTCATTTTCCAGCCAGGTAATGCACAGATGCAAGAAGGGTAAAACAGGTATAAAGTATCTTTCAGGCTTGAAAAGCTCTGCGTTTGTATGTGGGTGTTTGTTTGTGTTAGAAGAAGAACCAGTGAACCAACCTCAACCTTCACTTTTCAAAATTCTGCTCAAATGACAATTGCTCTTTCCACTACAATTAGCAAAGTCTGAATTTTAGTTTCAGTTAATTTGGTTTCAGTGAAAAATTGCAGAGCCGCACTCTGTTCCATAAAGTTCACAATTCTGTGCTGAGTGACTATTTGTGCAATTTTTCGTAAAAACAGTTCCACAGCCCTGGTCATCCCTAGCACAAGGTTCTGATGTGCTGGAGTTGAGCTTGCAAGCACAGCTCGATCAGCAGCCCCTAATGCTAATAAGAGCTCTAAAATGCTAGATAAGTCAGCTGTCATGTGCTAACATCTATAAGGATTTTGTCTGTAAAGGAGGTATCTGTGAGGTAAGACAGGAAGACCTGTTCTCTGTGCTTACAGAGTGTCCATTTTCCATCTGTGACCACCATTTTTATCGCCACTTAGAAACAGAAACATTTTACCTCTTCTTCTGCACTGTCCAATACAAGGAGATCAGTGCCATTATAGGCAGTGCAGAAATTCTTTGCTTCTAGCCAGGTTGAACTATTAGTTTCTTCTATATAGTAACACCTGCCATTCCAGTACCACCACCCAGGGTTCTCTGGACATTTCAGACTGACCACACCTAAGGTACAAATGGCAGTACATCAGCATTTAAAGCAAAAAGAATACTCAGAAAAATTCCCTGTTGGAAGCAGCATGCCCAAACCCTTCTACGTTTAAAAGAATCCAATTATTCAATATAGTAAAACATGGGTACTCTTGTAATAACTGAAATAAGCAAACTTGGCCCATTTTTCTAGTAAAGGTGGAGCTTAAATATCCTTCCTGTGCATCTAATCCCAAGGCCCACATAAAGCAATGAACATCTTTCCACCAATTTCTGGATTAGTCCATATGCCTGAAAATACAGGGAAGAGTAATTTAAGATTGGGAATTAGATATAAAGCTGACACATGTACAGCTTCAAGTGAAAAAAGTTGTCAAATCAAAAGCAAAGAAAAGAAAGCAAACAATGGCATGACCAAGTGGTTAGAGCCAGGGGCTTGGTTCAATTCCCAGCTTTGCTACTGCTGTTTTGTGATACACCAAGACAGTGAGTGCCTTAACATGTGCATGTTCCTATTTCCCTTTGCATAAATCAAATACATTAATGTGGGCCTCACGGGAGATGACAAGGCTTGATTAATGAGTGTAAAGTGCTTTCAGATCTTCTGATGAGACACTGTACATAACAGCAAAGAACTATTGCTATCCAGAGCATGCCAAAGCCAATTTTGGACACAATTTGCAATGTTGTATACTCTACTCCAGGTATGTTGTTCCTAACTGCCCATATGGACTGAGATGCTGCCACCTCATTTGATGCAAAGTGAGGAAAACACCAAGATGATGATATCTTGGGTTTGTCTGTAGCTTTCTCTAACAGAAAGTGCAAATAATCCCATGGAGTACTGATTTTGGGAATACCAAAAGTTACTGGGACATTTTAGAAATACAAGTTGTCTCTATAAGAATGACAGCTAAGACGTCTACATTTGATAGCACCTACAGCCACCAGACTAATAACCAATATAATGAAATAGGAAGTTTATTCTATGCCCTCTGCCAGCACTGCCCACTGGGGTATTATATCTGGATGTCAAAAGAGAGGATAAGGCCTACAGCTACTTTTTGCAAACGATCTTCATTTTTCCACTTGCCATGCCAATCCAAGGGTTTCTATTTCCAGGGTTATACATTTTACCTCTCTGGCACTGTTGTGCTACATATTTCTCTGAACACTGTAAGTACTCCGCACATTCTCCAGTGAAAGGGCTGCAGTTTTCAATTTTATTACAGGTGCAACTACCCTGGCATTCTGGACCATAGTATCCTGAGGCACAGGCTGTAAAACAGAAAGTAGAGACAGACACACTAAGGAAGGCAAGAATCTGAAATCAAAACAGTGGGTGAATCACTCCTTGTGCATCCCATATTACAGGTTTCCCTAGATTTATGCGGGTTCTGTGCAGAAGCCAGGTCAGAAGCAATACTGTTTTGTAGCCTGCACTGTCTTGGAAATCCTTCTCACTTCTTTGTAGAAGTTACAGTTGTCAATGTAAGGATCTCTCAGGCTTAAAACAGATTTCAGATTCTTGGATTTGGCAATGTGTCACTGTTTTTATTAATTCTCAGTTTCTCCCTCTGTTAAATGGGCATATCACACTACATGTAAAACTAACTGGAAGACACAATCTGTGAATACCACAAAAAATTATCTAGCTAGAAAGAGAACTTGACTCCAGGGCAGCTTAAAATGTGACTGAATTCAGAGCAGTGACATGCACCAGTGTGGCTGGATAGCTTTTCTTGTGCCAGGATAGGAAGACCAAATTGCCTTCCAGTAGCCTGGGCCCAAGGAAGTTTGTCTGAGATCAAAGGCAGTTTACTCACTACCCACAAGGGACATTCTTCAATATTTTTCAATGTACCCGATTTTACATAGGCAGCACTTTCATCTCCAAGGGCTCCACTGATGAGCAGAAGCTGGGTGGCAAACATAGTTCTGTATTCTCCTTTGATCATCCCAACTGCATTGCAAGTGCTTAGCTGAAATCTACAGAGCTGTACAGCTTCCAGTGATGACTGGTAGGAAGAGTTTGATGTATAGGTGCCAACCACATAATAGCCTTGGAATTCCTGGAAATCGATCGTTCCTATAACACATAAATTTGCTTGCTTGAGTGGTGGTTTTATTTTTTTACTTACATATTCTAAAAAGCAGATACATGTCATTATGTAGAAGTTGGGAGTCTAAAATCGAAATCACAACAATGTAAATTGAACTCAAAGTCGATGATTTATATTAGGGCTGACAAACAATTAAAAAAATTCATTGCAATTAAATGCAATATTAAAAAAAAATAGCTGCAATTATTCGCAATTTTGATCACACAGTTAAACAATAGTCAGGACCCACCCCACCCAACAACCCAGAGCCCATGCACCCTGTGGCTCCTCCATGCCACCACCAACAACACACAGCCCCACCCCAAACCCTGGCCTGCCTTGGACTAACACTGGCTGGAGCAGACCAGCCGGAACCCGTTAGAAGAGCCCCAACCCCGGCCCATCCCGCTCCTGCTCCTGCTCCAGACTCAGCTGCTCACGCTGAGTAGCAGCAGCAACAGCCAGGCAGAAGCTGCTGCTTCATGTAGGAAAAAAACAGCCCGTCACTACTGCTGGGCCCTTCTGGCTGCAGCCATCTGGACTCCATGCCCAGGCTGCCCTGGGGCTCCACCACTGCCCCCCCGGGTGGCCCAAAGGCAGCAGTGACGGTGGCAGAGAAGAACTGCAGGCCAGCCCAGGCATGGGCCCCTGCCAGCAGCAGCAGTGAGGGAGAGAGGCTGCTTTTCCCCCGCGCCGCCCCTGGTCAAAACAGATGTGTGCGATTAACAGTCGTTACAAAAATTAATATGTTTTCTGTTAATTGTGTATGTTAACTGCGATTAACTGACAGTCTTAATTTAAATATAAAACTGAAAATATGAGGGACAGCTTAGGTCAGATTCTACTCCACTTAGTACGCTTCAAAGTAAACTTAGGTACTAAAATGAGATCCTATTGCAAGTCCTGAAAATCCTGAGACCCTGTTCAAGTCCTGAAAATCCGTTAATACATCTACTTTTGTTACACACTGCGCATGTCTATACATGCATTAATGCACCATTGCTACTGCGCATTAAGTTTAAGTACTAATTAAATGTGCAGTAGCCAGCATTACTGCACAGTATCAAAGGCGCAGTCCTTTCATGATGCTTAACGTGCAGTATACTAATTCTACTGCACATTAGCACAGCTTTTGTTGTGACATGCTAATAAGCAGTAGAATTAGCAGCAAAGTAGATTAGAATCATACTTAGGTGCTTAACTTCACTTATGCACCTAAGACAGGAAACAGAATTTGGCCTTTCTTCTCTACAGTAAATGAAAAGTAGATGCAATCTCTTCTCTTAGTTACAATATAAATCTACAATATTTTCACTGATTGGAGATATTCTGGATCTTCTGCCACAATATACATTTGACCCACATATAGGAAACACACACAGTCCCCTGTATGCAGAACATTAACTTTATTTAAACTGTTCCTATCAAGAACAGTGATATTTTTAATACAAACAACTGTCTGAGCCAGAGTGCTCCACACAGTAGCACAGGTGGGGAGGACGGCTTCTTTCCTGGCAGAATTAAGAGCAATCTCTGCAGTCACTGAGAAATGTCTGTCCCATTCTAGTGACATGTAACATAATGGTTCACAATTATGTTAAAAAACAATTATATTTTGTACCAGGGACAAATTCTTAGGTGTTCCATACTATCGCACAAGCCAACTGAGTATTTATTTAGATTACCTTCTTCTTTTCTCTTGCAAATCCACGGGGCTTTCTGAAAGCAGTAAACAGCTGCCAAAAGGCCCTTTAGAGCATTCAGCTGCACACAGCACTTGGCAGTTACAGTCCACTTGTGTAGAGACAACCTCAAAGAAACAAATATCATGGGAGGTTACAAGGTTTTCCTAGCAGTCAGTGCTTTATCATCTTACACCCCAGACTCCAATTTTAGTTTCACGGTTTCCTGCAGGCAGTTACTGACAAGCTGATGATACTGCATTCCCATTCCAGGCACTGAATGAATTAAGCACTACAGTACATATTACAGTTTCTTGTTGTGTGTAAAATTACCCTTTTAGTAATTAAGGGTCTTCAGAACATCAGTATGTTCCATGCTTATTTTGGAAAAATGCTCTGCAACACAAGTGAGTAGTCCTAAGGTCTTAAGGGGTAGGAAGTGAAAGAACACACCTTGTTTCACCCTTGATTTGAGATCTTATTGCTCACAATGAGCAATGACTTCCAACAGGCTGGATTTCCAAAAATGCCTATGTGTATGCCACAGACTGAGTCTGGCACCCAAGTCCCATCAGTAAGGTCCACCCAAGACAATTACTCACTCATGAAGCTGCTTGTTGCTGGGAACAAGAAGTAGAAGTGTTGCAATCTGCCCGTTGAACACATTTCTGCATCTGATATGCATGGCTTGTGCTCCTGCTGTTGGGTCTGTGCATGCAGCCCGAGCCAGAGTTGAGTTTAAATGCTACTAACACTTCCAAATATACAAATTATTTTTTCTAGGAGGAGTGGAGTACTGTTCTAGCTGTGATGATCCAGGAAATGTCTGAGGAGCGAGGACTTCCTGTGATATCTTTTATTGGACCAACTGTATAGCTGGAAAGTTGGGAGAGCTACTGGACAAGCTTTCAGTCATTAAGTGCCCTTCCTCAGATCATCTGTTCTAGAATGGATTTTTCCCCACTTTTGCAGAAAATATTTTATATTGCTAATAAAGCAATGTATTATATGAAATAAATGGTGTGGATGACAACTGTCAGAAGCAAGAATGTTTCCACTACAAAAGCACGAAAGGCAATCAACTAGGAATTGTTATAATTGAAGGCAAGGAAGCCAAGTAGCTAACTGGGTGGCTGGAAATTAGGAGATGACCATTTGCCTCAAACAAGTGAAGCTAGCTCTCATTCAATAATCAAACCAAGCAGGCTTGCATTAGAATTCATTAGAGAATTAATATATGGCATACCCACGTAAAACCAAAACCTTTCATTGAAATACATTTTACACTAACTAGCTCTGTAACCAAGGAATAGTTCTTCCCACAGGTATCTAAGCATTACCTAACAGACAGTGCATTCAAGGCTTACTAGAAAACTCATCTTCTGTCAGCTACAATTACAACCACTGGAAATCTTAGTAAGACTGTGAGTTCCTTCCTTGAATCCCTCATTTTCTGTGGGTTTCTGTTGATTTTTATTGGTGGAAAAATAGTCCCAGAAAGTAGGAGCCCTGTTCCCATAGTTACTTGGCTACCTAGTACCAGCTGGCCATTTTCACTAGTGTTTCCAATGCACCTGGCTTCAGTGAAATACAAACTGCACTGTTTGAGCCTGTATTCTCTCTTTAGGCCAGAACTCCATGTTAAAAGGGAGGATGGCTATACATGAGAAATCAAACGGAGACCCTGACCTACTGGATCCAATTTAAGCAATGCCAGTAGTATTCAACTTTACTTGCCTTATATATATTTATTTAACTTACCATGCTGAGCGTGCAAAAGGGATTTGACTGTTTGACCACTTCAAAACTGAACACCACCTAACCCCATAAAGGCCTGTCCAGAAGGATGCTTTGGGAACTTTAGAGAACAGCCATTCCTATGAACAACCAAAGTGAGACAAAATGCTGTACAACAGGAACTTTTCTCCTGGAAAGATACTATGGCTGTAACAGACACTGAAAACAATACATTGCAAGAAGATGATTCCCCTTCTCCACCCACAGCCATTCAGAGTAATAACATAATTCACGGAGTACTGTACAGGATAGCTGAGTGACAGGCTCCTTTGCCATGTTAGGATGTGACTGATTGATGTACTACATCAGAGGTACTGAGTTCATCTGCCCCTGTGGACCAGTTAGGGGGTGCGAGGCTGGTCCAAATCAGGTCCGCAGATTGGCCCCATGTACTAGAGCAAGTGTGCGCAGCCAATCCAACACAGGCCTAACAAACAGCGCACACCCAGAACTGGCACTGCACACCACATGCAGCATGCGTTAGCCCCAGCTGCATGTGCTGTACATGGCACGTGCAGCCAGTCTGGGGTGCATGCTACATATGCACCCATGACAGACCAGGGTATACACATGTCATACAATGCCATTCTTTAGGCCCAACCCAGACTAGCCCTGGATCCACTGCACAGGGCTGGTCCAGTGTGGATGCTGCATGCAGTGCATGCCCCAGACTGGCAGGCACCTTGGCCAGATCCAGACATGCAGGTACATGAGGTAAGTGGCACAGCAAACCTCTCTCCAGTACCACAAACTGCATATGTAGCACATTAAACCGTGTATGTCGCTGCTAATTAGCAGTGCTCGGGCAAAATTTGCTACCAGGATTTCCCAGTAGAAAAAGAACCCCCTGGGAGGGAAAAAGCAACACAAAGCATGTGAAAGTGTTGTGTGACAAAACAAACGTGGAGATGGGGGACCAGGCCACCATGGGGGAGCTCCAATGTTGAGACATGGGAGCAGGCAACCCTGGTCTACCTGCTCCCCTGTCTCCATGTGCTTCAGTGTGGGGGCTCCGCTGCAGAGCCCCCACCCTGGCATGTAGACCCCCATCTCAAGGCACATTGTGCCCCAGCTAGCTGCAGTGTGCCTCAAGATGAGGGCTCCATGGGCCTCAGCGCCGGGGCTCCAGTGGAGCCCCCACACAAAAGCATGCAGAAACCGGGGAGCAGGCAACCTAGGGCAGCCTGCTCTCCTATCTCGAGGCACACTGTGCCCCAGCTAGCAGGGAAACAGCTGGATAGCGTGTAGGGTGCCTCAGCACAGGGGCTCAGCAACATGTGGAGACAGAGGAGCAAGCAGCCTCCACATACCACTCCCTGGCTGGCTGGGACCTGCCAGCTAGCCCCTCACTGAGGAACCCTGTGCCCCAGCAAGCCCCCGCTTGCAGCGCATGGAGCAGAAGGACAATGCTGTTGGAAACCACACAAGCAGGGGCACACACTGTAGCAAAAAGTAGCAGCACAAATTTGTGCTACTACTATATGTGATGCTGCAAATGCACAAATAGTTACGGACTAACTGAATCAGCGATGTATGACCTTTCATGAGCTTAATAAATTAAACTCTTGCCCATAAAAGTGTACGCATCGCTGATTCAGTTAGTTTATAAAATACATCTCTACCCTGCCTTCTGCCTGATTCAAACTAACATAACTTTCCCTAATCCAGGAGGTAAGGACCTGAAACTAATCATTGAGTAGAAGATTATCTATAACTGCTTTTATTTCTGTGTGCATACATTTTACAACCATACATTTAGAGAGGAATCCTTTGGCAGCAGAGTGGTTTACAGACTGTAAGAAAACTTTAATTCAGTAACCTTTTGCATCAGCAAAACTGACAAGTGTCTCTTCTCTAGCAAAATTCCAGAATTGCAAAGGGACACTATCAACTCACATTTGTCATAAAATACCTATCTTGTAAAATATGCTGTTAATGTGTTGGAAATAATTTTAAATATATCTAAAACAATTTCTTGCAGTGTTTGCCATGGGGAAATATGGTATATTGCCAGTGCAAAAAGAAACAAAGTGTGAAACTGATTATAAAGTGTCTAAGTAGAAGTTAAATTGGCTAGCCCGTTTTAACAGAGACAACTCCCGCTCTGCCCAGTTAGGGGCATGGACCAAGGTGGTCAAGGGCCCGAAGGCCCGCTGCACCAAGGCCCCTGCCCCACCAGAGCTTAGCAACAGGTTCGCACCTCTTGCAGCCCCAGCAGAGCCTGCTCAGTTGCCAGCTCCCGCAGGCAACCCAGGCTC
>NW_017728914.1:22486701-22491382 GCF_001723895.1 Crocodylus porosus
AAGAGTAAATTGGATGCTTATCTTGCTGGGATCCTATGACCCCAGCTGACTTCCTGCCCTTTGGGCGTGGGGCTGGACTCGATGATCTCCCGAGGTCCCTTCCAGCCCTAATGTCTATGAAATCTATGAAACTCCAAATATAAACTCATTGCACGAGTAGTGTAAAGTAAATCTCACTCACATTTGCGAGGTTAGCAACAGTCAGAGCACTTTAGCAAAAGAAAACGTGTTTTACCAAAAGAAGCAACACGTTACTTTGATCCGGCTCTGCAGCGTCTCTAGATTGGGTGCTTCAGTGGGGCTTTTTGGCACTTTTATCTAAAGGTGAATCAATCAGATATTAAATAAAAGTGCCAAAAAACCCCCACTAAAGCGCCTTACCTATACAGACGTTCGGTGAGCTGGGTCCACAACTAACATACCACCTCTTCTGGGCATGTGCTGGGTTTGGCATGGAAATACACCAAGTTTAAAGTGCCCCTCCCACCCCCTTTTTTTTTTTGATGTCTGCAAGCAGCCAAAATGTTCAGATGCCATAAGATGGGGGTTAGAGAACAACAAATATACAAAAACTAGATTTAATTACATTTAACCTCTACTACCCTTGGATTTTTCAATTACACTTATTTTATACAATTATCCTGGTTTCTGAGATCAGAGATTCTGCAGGGTATCAAGAGAGAATACCCTGCAGAGGGTATCCTTTAGGCAAAGAATTGCATAAGGAAATCAGAACTTCTTGAAATCTGCACATGGAGGGATACATACTCCTTCCTCACACTGTAAATGTAGTTCCATAAAGAACTGAGATTTGCAAAACTAAACACACACTGTCAGTGAATGCTCCTTGTGCATCCTACTGTACCTTCTCCTCTGGATGTGCTAGCCACAGAAGATCTGTGTCTCTGTAACGCCTGCATAGGTCTCTTGCATGCTGCCAGCTTTGCCTCTTTGCTCTGGGGATATAGTAACAGCTTCCTTGCCAGTACTGCCATTCATCTTCAACAGGACATGACCCGCCAAACAAAGAACCTAAAATCAGAACATACATTCACCAGTTCATCCCTGGTTGAGCCCCACTGCTGAAACAATTACTATAAGCTAAACCATTTAAGACCATTCTTGTATAATATGTTCAGAATAAAGATAAATCAAAGCTTTTAGAATTTTTTTAAAATTCTAGCCCCAGACTTGTGTTCAAACCACTACATTTGGATTTTGCCGTATACTCCCACACTACCTACTGAGTGTCAGATACACAGTTTTGTAGTTATAACAATGGGATCACCTCCAAGATTTGGATAGGCATTTAGATTTCAAGCCACTCCAATTACACAGAACTCTTGGTTCAAATTCCTTCTCTAGAATATCTGTATGGACAAAAAGGTTTCTAATTGCTGCCTTAGTAAGTGGCAGTTCTTTATTCCAAGTCCACTGAGGGTGCGTAGAACTGAAATTTGTTTTTTGGGTTTCACCACAGAGTTCCACAGGTCTAAACTGAATCCACTTTAGGTTGCAATGGGGGCAAGTCTAGGCATTTGTGCCATATAGATTTTTTTCCTTTCATACCAGTTTATTGGTGTCACTGCAATGATTTTCATGGCAATTCCTCCTCCCCCTCCTCCATAAGTCCTTTGTGTCCAATGGCACTACAAACAGCAACAATATGTGAATAAAGAAAAGAGATAGGGCAGAAGCAAGTCCTGCCTAGAGCTAAATTTCCCACCTCCCCCTCCCTAAAGATGTCAAATAAGCTCACCTTTTTCACAGGGGATACTGCTACTCTCTGTAGTGCAAAACACTGTATCCCCACACTTTCCTGTGTGGGGATTGCAAGAAACTCCCTGCTGGCAGGGTGGGCACTCATGCTCACAGAGAGGCCCAAACCTTCCAGAGACACAATCTGTGGGGGAAAAAAAATGCTAACCACATACAAGCAGAGATGAAAAGCTGAAGAGCTGAAAGGATTAAAGCAGGCATTCAGTGATCTTTACTTCTGGTCATATGGTATTGTTTTCCTCAACTGTAATTAAAAGGTGAAGCATTCAGGGCTCAGTGCTCTTGCTTCTGTGCTCTGCACATTCACATAGCACTCATTAATGTTAACAGAAATTAAGAGCATGCCTACTGGGACCTGAGCGAGTGATTACGATTTGTAATGCAAACCAGCAGGAGCAAAATGGAAGCTAAGTGGTAAAATGTTCTCCTCTCTAATGAATTAGCATGAAATATTACTTCACATTGCACTTCAGGCGCTTTTCAAAATATACCTGCCTTTAAATGCAATGGATTCACAGTGTACAAAGAAATCTTGATTTAAGGCTTCCCTCCAAAACAACAACAAGGCTTCAGATTGTTAGCATTAGAAAATGTAGATATAACTAAGACTGAAATACTCACAGAAGTGTTTCTAATACTGGTTGGCAGGTTCAGCACCAGGGTAGGTGAGGAAGGAAAATATTCCTCAATATTGGATCTGTCTGGCTTTTAAAGCAGTAGATATGTTCAAAACCTTATGCCCTGCACTGCCACAAGAACACGGTCTTTCTACCATGTTTTGTGCTGGTTCATTTTATCTTATGCTTTTGCACAGTAGTGATATATAACATTCATCTACAGAAGCAGAACCTGGCTTTATCTTTTATTTCTGTAAAAAGAAGTAAATTCAATTCAATTTCAATTCAATTCACCTTCAATTTCTCTGTTGGATGTGGTTCTTAATTAGCTGTTCTCCCTAAAAGTTTGTAGCTGTTTTACAATTTACTCTTTTGCATATTCAGTGAGACTCGAAAATACAAACTCACCATTTTCATATCCACTAAATTTTCATTCACTGAGGACAATGAGTTTGAAAAACTCACATGTTCCACATACCCGATTTGATAAGGGTTTTCACAGTTCTGTTCCTGCTGTTATAGAGTTCTGTTCCAGTTTGTACAATGTTGTGCTTTCCCACAACCACTACTCCAGTGCAGTTCTGTAGATGGGAGCAAGCATCTTTGGCGGCCATTAAGTTGTTATAAATATTTGATGCTGGTACATAAGGACTATATAATACTCTCCCCTCATGCACTGTAAAGTAGTTGAGAACTGTAAAAATTAACAGGACAATTAACTGTAAAACATCCTCCCACAAAAGCATGAGCATAGGAAATGAAATTCAGAAAAAGCCTGCACAGAATAGGACAGGATACAGCAGGAAGCATAAACTGCAGAGCTCCTCAGAATACATTTGTTTCCAATTTAATTAAGACCAAAACCAGTGGTTCAAATGGATAGCATCAGAAGGTGGCAAGTGCAGCATATTCATTTGTATTGGAATAACCCCTAAGAGCTCCTCTCATGAGCTAAGACCCTTGCTGCTGCATAAAGACAGGACACAGAGTTCATGCCAGTTAGTACAGCAGGAGGGCAAAGAGAGGTAAAAAATACACTAGGAAAGTGAAAAACATATATGTCACCAAGACAGCAACAAGTGCTGCAGCAGCGACCAAAGAAAAGCTGCTGATCAAAAGCTGCAGCAGCGACCAAAGAAAAGCTGCTGATCAAAAGCTGCTGCAGTGACCAAACGGGATAACCCCATTCCTTACTTGCCTCTCTGTTTCCAGAACTACTTCCCTGTATTTCTGCTGGCTGCCTCTAAGAGTGTCACTACTGTTAAAATCACATCCTCTCAGATAGATAATGCACCAGTAGTAACAGGGCACAGCTCCTTCTTTAGGATCATGCAGGTAAATACACGAGGGTCCATCTGCTTTACCCCACATCCGTTTGGATGGCTTTGACAAGAAAATAAACTATATGAAATCTACAAAGGGAAGAATATGCTTGATGGTTCGTTGACCTTATAATCTGTTTCATTGGCTATTTTTGCTTCCTACCTATATGTGGAGTCACTTCATTAAATGAAGGGCAGGTCTCCATTAGAAAATGTTTGCTGATACAATTATACTATGAGGGTTTTCCTGTGTATCTACACTTTTTAGATGCATCTTATAATGACATAAAGGAACTTTTGCTTATATAGTCTGTAATAGCTCCCTAAACAATACCTTTGATGATAACTGCATCTCCACTGTGGCTTCTGTAGATATAGTAATTTTGTTTTGAAAAAAAATCACAACCCTAACTAACAGCATTATACCAACGGAAGTTTCCAGGTAAGATCTGACCTAAGCCAAGTTGTTAATGGTCTCCACTAGGGATCAGCCTGTGCCAAAAGCACTGAGGTATATATTTGCAACCTAGTTAATACTTGAGCATCTGATTTTCAGAAGTGCTGTCTTGATTCACATCCCTAGGAGCTACAAGCGCTCAACAGGAAGTCGGGCTTATAGTTTTAAAATGATAGAAACATTGGCACTAAGGTTATAAAACTGATATATCATTTCACTTGTTTAATTTTACAGTGCAATTATGCCTCTGAAATCAACCAAGTTACAGTAGCATAAAATTGGACTGATATGCTAATGAAAACCTATGTTTTCTTTCTACACATTATAAAGAAATATATGTATATAAAGAAATCTCTGCCAGAAATGCAGAAAAGAAAGAAGTAAGCAACATGACTCCACCAAGTCACAGCCATCTCAGAATCCAAGCACAATCTGAGCAGCAGAGGTAAGGACGGATTGATTTAAAGCATAGTTGCATACTTTCATAGTTTCTAGGGTCAGAAGGG
>NW_017728914.1:22491482-22497197 GCF_001723895.1 Crocodylus porosus
CCCTGACCGTGAAGTAGCACCTCCTAATATATAACCTAAATCTACCCTCTGCCAGCTTGTGACTGTTATTCTTAGTCACTCCTGGCGGTGCTCAGCACCTCTGCATGCATTTATCAGACCAAAACCAACCCAGGCTCGGCTGGTAGCTTTGGTGACTCTAGATAACCTCAGGCTGAACGCACGCCCCCATGGCGGCAAGGACGCATGTGCCCGGCAGTGATTGGCACAAGCAATGTGCCAATCCTAAAAACTGAAAACTGCCAGTTCTAATCACAATTTAAATCAGAAAGCAAACACTACTACTAATACATTTAAATCTTGTTTTACATTTTTTTTTTTTAGATATTTTTCATGAAAAAATGTTGATTCTCACTGGTTACAAACCATTAAAACATCCATTAAGTCATATAACACCTTGCATACTTATGGATGGCAATAAGTAATACTGGATTTAGAGTCAAAGCTGTGTTTAATAGAAATATATAGATTTGCCACTAAACATAGCCTTAACCCTAAATTTGGCACTACCTGTTACTATCCAGAGATATGCTCTATATGTATATGCAAGCAATTATACAGTTTAACAGATATTTATTCATATTATAAATGTTGACAAGTTGTATTTAAAATTGCAAAAGGCACTTCTTTGGCAGATAATTAATCTTTTTGTCAATTTGCTTTTGGACGGAAACCGCAATTAAAATTTCAGGAGAAAAGAACATTTTAAATTTGTTACGAATTAATTAAAACTGTTAAATGGGCTGAACACAAAAAAACTATTAAATGTAAAATGTTTTTATACAACTATTTGAAGGAAGTATTATCTGTAGTATGTGAACTGAACTCATTGTTCTGCTCAGCATGTCCTTCAAAGATTTAAGAAAATATAGATCTATCTTGCACTTAATTTTATTCAAAGACTGGAAGAAGAATACAAGCTTTTCTGCTTTCTAAGGTCCAAGCTTTCAGCTTCTCACCTCTAAATGAATTTAGTTATTGAATTAAATAAAAAGTGGAAGTTGATTATTCCCCCTGGATTTGCAGAAAAGGCTATTCCTTTCAAAACCTAGCTTCAGGCTTTCACCAGTTCAATGATTTGAACATAAGCCTTAGAGGACAAAGATGAACTGCTTGAAAAATATTTTCGAGTTTAGATTATAAGTGTTGGTCTTAGCATAGGCTGTTATAATTTCAAGTAGGTTTATTTTTTTTAAATACATTTGATTGATTTTTTTTTTAAATCACATTTTAGTCATTGCACACATAATACAATTGAGCCTTAAGTTTGAGCTCCATAGAATGGAAATGACTTTACCTTCCTTCCTTTTGCATATCCATTTTCTTAGCGAGAAGCAATGTGCGGGAGAAAAATAATGCTTGAGGGCAACCACACAATCTTCTTTGGCAAGCGTATGCCTCCTGTTCGTTCTGATGACCCTGCCAACCCACAGAGAAGAGTTGAACTGCAAAATGGAATAAGGCCAGCTACAGTATCACTAAATTTATGGGTCTGGTGTTCAAAGGAAAACGTGGCTACCGGCCAAAACCAAACCATCTAAGGCTGAGGGTCTGCATTGTGCTCTGCCAGGGATGGGTTTACTGGTTTTCCCCATTTAACACCATCTTATTTAGAACAATGTATTCACTGAAACTTAGCCTCACCATGCACTCTCAGCATGTGCAGGTTTGCCATCAACCCACATGTACAGGGAATCTTCTTTCTTATAGGTCATACCTATCCAGCTGTTCTCTCCTTTAAATTGTATCCAAGTCTGAAATGCAAAATAAATCCATTCAAACCCAATTATAAGTCTTTTATCCACTCTGCTCTGCATTCATCAATATGTAGAACTGTTTATCCTGTTAGTGAGTAGAACTACTCAAAACGTTTGATTACTTGTCGTTCTTATGCTGCTTGATTACCAAAATCCCTGGTTTTTAACTTTTAGTGTGGGTTACCCCCTCAAGATCTCCCACCCACCAACCATCACAGCTGCAGAGGCACTGGACCTGACTCCCTCTAAAGTCTACCTATACCAGTAGTTTAAGGGATCACTGTAGTCAGTATAATTAAGAGCAGCCCTTAGAACCACCTTGCCCTCCTGATGCACTGAGTGCAGAACCAGCCACTGAATCAGAAACAACCATTCAGTGGACAACTGTTTTCAGGTACAGTCTGAAAACAAAGGCTCATTTCTGATACGCATTTTGGCCTCTTATTTTCTGTATTTAAAAACAAAAGATGAAACAAAGACATAGAGGCTGCTGAAAGAAGCATTTCCATGCAGCTTGGCATCTACAATTATTTTAAATTACATTTAAAATGGCCAGTTACTGGCCCAGCAATTTGGGCTGCATCTAAAATAATGGAACAGCTGAGTTCTGGACTGTAAAAAATTCTGCAAAACTCTACTAATACTATCAATGCCAACTTTTAAAACAAGATAAAACAGCAAATCATCAATTCAAAATGTGTCAAATGAGAAACCAGGCAAGCTACCTTTTCTACACTGTTTGTAATTATAGCAAGGTCTGTGTCTTTAAAACCCTGACATGCCCTTCTTGCTTCACTCCATGTCTTAGTTTTGGTGTCTTCTATGTAGTAACACGTCTTCAGAAAATAGTGCCACTCAGGCCTCTGCGGGCACAACTGCCTGGAAACTACAAGCCACATCTTGTTAGAGTTCACTATTTGAAGAATAAAAAAAAATCATATATCAACCACTACAAGGGCACAAGACTCCAAATAATTGCTTTTGTCTACCTTCTCCAGGGGAGCACTGTGGATCTTGAGACTGTAAGCTACAAGTTACACTGGAAGTTCCCACACAGTGTCCTGTGACACCATTACAAGGAAGACCCTTGTCACATGGATGGCATGTGGACTGACAGTCTGAGCCATAATAACCTGGCTGGCAACCTGAAGAGAGAATTTCAGAGTTAAATCAGGTCATAGTGCAGAGCCCTTCTCCACCCCTTCATTTATTTTAAGTGGAAGGGCTGAGTGTTTCAAAACTATCTGGAAGAAAACTGTATTATTTCCTAATAGGAAGCAAGGTTATTTCCATTTCAATTCATAAATAAAAAACAAGGATGGGCTGTGCCCTGACCCAGGCTGCTTTGACACTGGCAGACACCACTGGCCTTGGAAAATCATTCTTGATTTACACCAACATAAGTGGGAGCAGAATACTTCAAACAACTTGAGCGCTGGTTACCAAAAAGATGCTTTTCTCTATTCAAAAAAAGATAAATGTTACATCAAATCCTAGAAAATTAGAGTTGGAAGGGACCTCCAGAGGTCAACCCCTGCTCAAAGCAAGACCATCCGCAACTAGATCATCCCAACCAAGGTTTTGTCTAGCCTCATCTTAAGAACCTCCAAGGATAGAGAGTCCACAACCTCTCTGAATAACCTGTTCCAATGCTTTACTATCCTCCTAGTGAGAAAATTCTTCCCAATATCTAACCTAAACTTCCCTTGCTGCAACTTGAGACCATTGCTCCTTGTTCTGTCATCTGCCACCACTGAGAACGGTCCAGCCCCATCCCCTTTTGAACCTGCCTTCAGGTAGTTGAAAGCTGCTATTAAATCTTCCGTCAGTCTTCTCTTGTCCAGAGTAAATAAGCCCAGTTCCTTCAGTCCTTCCTCATAAAGTCATGTGCCCCAGCCACCTCTCAGTTTTTTTTGCCTTCCGCTGAACCCTCTCCAATTTATCCACATTCTTTCAGGGGGTGGGGAGCAAAACTGAACACAATATTGCAGATGTGGCCTCACCAGTGCTGAATAGAGGGGAATGATCACTTCCCTTGACCTGTTCACAACACACCTACCAATGCAGCCCAGGATACCATTAGGCTTCTCAGCAATAAGGGCATACTACTGGCTCATATTCAGCTTACCACTGTAACCCCCAGGTCCTTGCAGAGCTCCTGCTTAGCCAGTCAGACCCCAGCCTGTACACACAGTGCATAGGATTGTTCCGTCCTAAGTGCAGGACTTTGCACTTCTCCTTGTTGAACCTCATGAGATTTCTTTTGGCCCAATCCTCCAATTTGTCTAGGTCACTCTGAATCCTAGCCCTACCCTCCAGCATATCTACTACTCCCTGAAGCTTGGTGTCACCTGCAAACTTGCTGAGGGTGCCATCTTCCAGATCACTGATGAGGACACTGAACAAACCTGGCCCCAAGACAGGCCTCTGGGGCACTCCGCTAGATACCGGCTGCCAACCAGACATCGAGCCATTGATTATTAGCCCCTGAGCCTGATGCTCCAGCCAGTTTTCTCTCAACCTTACAGTCCATTCATTCAGCCTGTACCTCCTTAGTTTGCCTGTGAGAATGATGTGGGAGAGTATATCAAAAACCTTACTAAAACCAAGGTATGCCATATTCACTGGTCTCCCTGCATCCGCAGAACCAGTCATCTCATCACAGAAGGCAATCAGGTTGGTCAGGCATGATTTGCCCTTGGTGAATCCATGCTGACTGTTCCTAATCACCTTCTCCTCCTCCTCCAAGTGCTTAGAAATGGATCCCTTGAGGATCTACTCCATGATTTTTCCAAGGACTGAGGTGAGACTGACTGGTTTGTAGCTCTCTGGATCCTCCTTTTTCCCTTTCTTAAATATGGACGCTATGTTTGCCCTTTTCCAATCATCAAGGACCTCTCCTGATCACCATGAGTTTTCAAAGATTATGGCCATGGCTCTGCAATCTCATCAGTCAACTTCCTCAGCACCCACAGCTGCATCCCATCTGGCCTCATGGACTTATGTCCAGCTTTCCTAAATACACCCTAATGTGTTCTTTCACCACTAAGGGCTGCTCAGGGCTGCTCACCTCCTCCCCAACTGTGCTGCCCAGTACAGCAGTCTGGGAGCTGACCTTGCCTGCAAAGACTGAGGCAAAAAAGGCATTAAGCACTTCAGCCCTTTCTGCATCCTCTGTCACAAAGTTGCCTCCCCCATTCAGTAAAGGACCCATACTTCCCCAGATCCTCCTCTTGCTACTGACATATTTGTAGAAACCCTTTTTGCTACCCATCACAACCCTTGCTAGCTGCAACTCCAATTGTGCTTTGGCCTTCCTGACTTTATCCCTGCAGGCCTGAGCAATGCTCTTATACTCCTACCTAGTTCTTTGTCCAAATTTCCACTTCTTATAAGCTTCCTTTTTGTGTTTTAGTTTACTGAAGAGTTCCCTGATAAGCCAAGCTGGTCTTCTGCCATGCTTGATAGTCTTCCTGCACATCGGGATGGTTTGTTCCTGCACTCTCAGTAAGGTTTCTTTAAAGTACAGCCAGGTCTCCTGGACTCCTCTCCCCATCAGACTGGATTCCCAGGGGATCCTGCCCATGAGTTCCCTGAGTGAGCTGAAGTCTGCTTTTCTGAAATCCAGGATCCTTGCTCTGCTGCACTCCGTAATTCCTTCCCTCAGGATCCTGAACTCAATCACCTTGTGGTCACTGCTGCCCATGTTTCCATGCACTACTACATTCCCCACCAGTTCTTCCCTATTTGTGATCAACAGGTCAAGAAACACTGAGCACTGCTAGGAGTGACCAGGAATAACAGTCACAAGCTGGCAAAGGGTAGGTTTAGGTTAGACGTCAGGAGGCGCTACTTCACAGTCAGGGCAGCTAGGGCCTGGAACCAACTTCCAAGGGGTGTGGTGCGGGCTCCTACCCTGGGGGTTTTTAAGAGGAGGTTA